>NC_069505.1:436893434-437095934 GCF_027579735.1 Bombina bombina | reverse complement strand
CTGCCCTCCCTAACATCGCCGACACCTACCTTCAATTATTAACCCCTAATCTTCCGATCGGAGCTCACCGCTATTCTAATAAATGTATTAACCCCTAAAGCTAAGTCTAACCCTAACACTAACACCCCCCTAAGTTAAATATAAGTTTTATCTAACGAAATAAATTAACTCTTATTAAATAAATGATTCCTATTTAAAGCTAAATACTTACCTGTAAAATAAATCCTAATATAGCTACAATATAAATTATAATTATATTATAGCTATTTTAGGATTAATATTTATTTTACAGGCAACTTTGTAATTATTTTAACCAGGTACAATAGCTATTAAATAGTTAAGAACTATTTAATAGTTACCTAGTTAAAATAATAACAAATTTACCTGTAAAATAAATCCTAACCTAAGATATAATTAAACCTAACACTACCCTATCAATAAAATAATTAAATAAACTACCTACAATTACCTACAATTAACCTAACACTACACTATCAATAAATTAATTAAACACAATTCCTACAAATAAATACAATTAAATAAACTAGCTAAAGTACAAAAAATAAAAAAGAACTAAGTTACAGAAAATAAAAAAATATTTACAAACATAATAAAAATATTACAACAATTTTAAACTAATTACACCTACTCTAAGCCCCCTAATAAAATAACAAAGCCCCCCAAAATAAAAAAATTCCCTACCCTATTCTAAATTAAAAAAGTTACAAGCTCTTTTACCTTACCAGCCCTGAACAGGGCCCTTTGCGGGGCATGCCCCAAGAATTTCAGCTCTTTTGCCTGTAAAAAAAAACATACAATACCCCCCCCCAACATTACAACCCACCACCCACATACCCCTAATCTAACCCAAACCCCCCTTAAATAAACCTAACACTAATCCCCTGAAGATCTTCCTACCTTGTCTTCACCATCCAGGTATCACCGATCCGTCCTGGCTCCAAGATCTTCATCCAACCCAAGCGGGGGTTGGCGATCCATAATCCGGTGCTCCAAAGTCTTCCTCCTATCCGGCAAGAAGAGGACATCCGGACCGGCAAACATCTTCTCCAAGCGGCATCTTCGATCTTCTTCCATCCGGTGCGGAGCGGGTCCATCTTGAAGCAGGCGACGCGGATCCATCCTCTTCTTCCGATGTCTCCCGACTAATGACGGTTCCTTTAAGGGACGTCATCCAAGATGGCGTCCCTCGAATTCCGATTGGCTGATAGGATTCTATCAGCCAATCGGAATTAAGGTAGGAATTTTCTGATTGGCTGATGGAATCAGCCAATCAGAATCAAGTTCAATCCGATTGGCCGATCCCATCAGCCAATCAGATTGAGCTCGCATTCTATTGGCTGATCGGAACAGCCAATAGAATGCAAGCTCAATCTGATTGGCTGATTGGATCAGCCAATCGGATTGAACTTGATTCTGATTGGCTGATTCCATCAGCCAATCAGAAAATTCCTACCTTAATTCCGATTGGCTGATAGAATCCTATCAGCCAATCGGAATTCGAGGGACGCCATCTTGGATGACGTCCCTTAAAGGAACCGTCATTAGTCGGGAGACATCGGAAGAAGAGGATGGATCCGCGTCGCCTGCTTCAAGATGGACCCGCTCCACACCGGATGGAAGAAGATCGAAGATGCCGCTTGGAGAAGATGTTTGCCGGTCCGGATGTCCTCTTCTTGCCGGATAGGAGGAAGACTTTGGAGCACCGGATTATGGATCGCCAACCCCCGCTTGGGTTGGATGAAGATCTTGGAGCCAGGACGGATCGGTGATACCTGGATGGTGAAGACAAGGTAGGAAGATCTTCAGGGGATTAGTGTTAGGTTTATTTAAGGGGGGTTTGGGTTAGATTAGGGGTATGTGGGTGGTGGGTTGTAATGTTGGGGGGGGGTATTGTATGTTTTTTTTTACAGGCAAAAGAGCTGAACTTCTTGGGGCATGCCCCGCAAAGGGCCCTGTTCAGGGCTGGTAAGGTAAAAGAGCTTGTAACTTTTTTAATTTAGAATAGGGTAGGGAATTTTTTATTTTGGGGGGCTTTGTTATTTTATTAGGGGGCTTAGAGTAGGTGTAATTAGTTTAAAATTGTTGTAATATTTTTATTATGTTTGTAAATATTTTTTTATTTTCTGTAACTTAGTTCTTTTTTATTTTTTGTACTTTAGCTAGTTTATTTAATTGTATTTATTTGTAGGAATTGTGTTTAATTAATTTATTGATAGTGTAGTGTTAGGTTAATTGTAGGTAATTGTAGGTAGTTTATTTAATTATTTTATTGATAGGGTAGTGTTAGGTTTAATTATATCTTAGGTTAGGATTTATTTTACAGGTAAATTTGTTATTATTTTAACTAGGTAACTATTAAATAGTTCTTAACTATTTAATAGCTATTGTACCTGGTTAAAATAATTACAAAGTTGCCTGTAAAATAAATATTAATCCTAAAATAGCTATAATATAATAATAATTTATATTGTAGCTATATTAGGATTTATTTTACAGGTAAGTATTTAGCTTTAAATAGGAATAAGTTATTTAATAAGAGTTAATTAATTTCGTTAGATAAAACTTATATTTAACTTAGGGGGGTGTTAGTGTTAGGGTTAGACTTAGCTTTAGGGGTTAATACATTTATTAGAATAGCGGTGAGCTCCGGTCGGCAGATTAGGGGTTAATAATTGAAGTTAGGTGTCGGCGATGTTAGGGAGGGCAGATTAGGGGTTAATACTATTTATGATAGGGTTAGTGAGGCGGATTAGGGGTTAATAACTTTATTATAGTAGCGCTCAGGTCCGCTCGGCAGATTAGGGGTTAATAAGTGTAGGCAGGTGTCGGCGACGTTGAGGGGGGCAGATTAGGGGTTAATAAATATAATATAGGGGTCGGCGGTGTTAGGGGCAGCAGATTAGGGGTACATAGGGATAACGTAGGTGGCGGCGATTTGCGGTCGGAAGATTAGGGGTTAATTATTGTAAGTAGCTGGCGGCGACGTTGTGGGGGGCAGGTTAGGGGTGAATAAATATAATATAGGGGTCGGCGGGGTTAGGGGCAGCAGATTAGGGGTACATAAATATAACGTAGGTGGCGGTCGGCAGATTAGGGGTTAAAAATTTTAATCGAGTGGCGGCGATGTGGGGGGAGCTCGGTTTAGGGGTACATAGGTAGTTTATGGGTGTTAGTGTACTTTAGGGTACAGTAGTTAAGAGCTTTATAAACCGGCGTTAGCCAGAAAGCTCTTAACTCCTGCTATTTTCAGGCGGCTGGAATCTTGTCGTTAGAGCTCTAACGCTCACTGCAGAAACGACTCTAAATACCGGCGTTAGATAGATCCCATTGAAAAGATAGGCTACGCAAATGGCGTAGGGGGATCTGCGGTATGGAAAAGTCGCGGCTGAAAAGTGAGCGTTAGACCCTTTAATCACTGACTCCAAATACCAGCGGGCGCCCAAAACCAGCGTTAGGAGCCTCTAACGCTGGTTTTGACGGCTACCGCCGAACTCTAAATCTAGGCCCTAGATAGTAGTGGGTACATGCTCTTTGATGGCACATTGGGACATAACCTGGATCGATGGTAGAATGTGATTTTTGTTGCTGCATGCAATAAACTGTCATACTTGTAATACAAAAAAGGAGACCAAGCAAAGGGTCATCCTAGGAGTATAGGTAATGATTACCACAAAAATAGTAGGGGTAGTGAATCTTCTTTGCATGAGTGGGGGTCACATTTGAACCTCATGGAGTCCCCTATACGTTTCAAGCTTGAATATGATTTGACTAATGTACATTTCCTAGATCTTAATGTGTTCAAGGTGGATGAATCAGGCAAGGTGCGGTTCGGTACATCCTTGTACACTAAACCCATGGACCGCAATTCTTTATTGGATGCCAGAAGCTTCCACCCTGCACACCAAAAGCAAGGTGTCATAACCTCCCAGCTTACCAGAGTCCTGAGAAACAATAGTGAGTTATCATTGCGGACCACCCAGTTGGAGGAAATGGGTATGAAAATAAGTAACAGAGGGTATGCCAGAGCCGAAATTACTAAGACACAAGAGAAGCTGCATATGGATGGCCTTAAAAGACAGAGTAACGTCAAACGTGAACAGTTAAATAAACCTGGTTACCACCTAGACACCCGGTAATGAAAAGTTGACAGGAGCGGTGCGCAAGCATTGGCCGGTTGTGGAGACTGATCCCACATTACCCTTTCGCAACATGCCACCGCCAAGATTGGTCTATCGTAGAGCCAAAAACCTCAGGGACCACTTAGTAAAGTCGGATCCTGTCAAACACTACCGCAAGGAACCATGGCTTAAACCCTCCAAAATGGGTTGTTTCCCCTGTGGTAATTGCACCACATGCAACAGCATGACCAGAGGTAACTCTTTCCAGCACCCACATTCGAACAAGAGTTACAAGATAAATCATCGTTTGAGTTGCATGAGTAACTATGTAATATACATATTAATTTGTCCTTGTTCCAATGTATATGTGGGTAAGACGATCACCCCATTCCGCGATAGGATGGCGAACCACCGATGCACAATTCGTGCTGCGTTAAAATCTGGCGAGTCAGATCAGCCAGTGGCACGCCTCTGTGTGGCTTTGAAACACTCCGTGTCAAGCATCAGGTCTATGTTAATAGATCACGTACCTCCCATGTCACGAGGGGGAGATAGAGCCAATAGACTGCTCCAACTTGAAAGAAGATGGATTCACAGGTTGGACACGTTGGTTCCCAAAGGCCTTAACACCTCACTGGACTTTAGCCCATTCTACTAATAGAACATTGGGATGTTTTCTGTCCTGGACACTTCTAAATGATAGCTCACTGTTCAAAAAAGTTTCTATATGTACCCCAGGGTGGCACAATGCCATTATATATGCTATCCTTCACCCTCACTCAAACATCTTTAATTAATACATATGCTAATGCCTTGTATTAGGGGCTATAAATAGATTTACTTCTAAAGTGTTGGGTTTTAACTTATCTTCATCTGATTGATGTGCTTTGATAGCAAGGTTTTATATGCCTTATTTGTGCTGATGCTTTTAACTATTTTTGTGGAAATCATTACCTATACTCCTAGGATGACCCTTTGCTTGGTCTCCTTTTTTGTATTACAAGTATGACAGTTTATTGCATGCAGCAACAAAAATCGCATTCTACCATCGATCCAGGTTATGTCCCAATGTGCCATCAAAGAGCATGTACCCACTACTATCTAGGGCTTTTTGTATGACCGCTATGTCCAAACTCAATACGCTATATGTATTTATGATTGTTTGGTTGCTAATAGCAACAATTACACATAGACGCTCTTGACAGCAATACGTATGCGTGATTAAGATACTTCCCACTCTGACGCATGAGGCTATCCGACGTCGCTATGGCAACGCCGTGCCATGTGTCATCACGCTAGGCACGTTACGTGCGTACGTGACGTCATTGCCATGAATGGGAAGACGCGAGTGGCGGCATGGCGGCAAAAGTTATCTCTCATCTTTAAAAGGGGTATGTTTTAATTGTGTGTCATATTGGTTTTAAGTGTGCTGCATATTCTTATGTTCTAATGCTGACATTTGACAAAGGCACAAATTGGTGCCGAAACGTTATGTCATTTTAACGATACTTAAATAAAATTGTTACATTTTACCAAGACCAGTGAGTGCCTGCATTCTGTGGAAGTTTTGGATGATTTACAGCAGAGCACCGTGGCATTTATGGAGTGGTGAGATTGTGCTTTCCCTTTAAGGAACTGTGTATATATATATATATATATATATATATATACTATGTTACCATGTCACTATGTACCATTACTGATATTAATAAATATGACCCCCGTGTCTTTACCCACCTAATGTGTCGAGTTTTATTGACAAAGTTAATAAAGTTTAAGTGTTAAGTTATTACTTAGTTATGTTACGAGCAGACACTCAGGAGATGTAGGGCATTTAATCCCTTAAGAAAGTGCAGGGTGATTAGCCCGGAGCGTAGCTAAGGGTTAAGGCCTGGTTGAGTGAGTGCTGCTGTGTGTGTATTTGTTACAATGTTGCATTGTGTTGGGAGGGGTTTACCAACCTTATATATGGGATGTGCAGGGAGCCCACTTCCTCTTTGTTCCTGTGGATCCCTGGAAGATCTTTCCCCACCCTCCCATCCCTGTTATGCATTGTTTTGTTTTGCAAATGTTATATTTGTTATAAAAGGCGGCAATCGTTATATGTTAGTGTCTCTATATGAGACATTGAGGCCTATCTATCAAGCTCCGAATGGAGCTTGACGCCCCGTGTTTCTGGCGAACCTGCAGGCTCACCAGAAACACCAGTTATGAAGCAGCGGTCTAAAGATCGCTGCTCCATAACACTGTCCGGCTGCTCTGAGCAGGCGGACAGACATCACCGGGTTTCAACCCAATCGAGTACGATCGGGTTGATTGACACCCCCCTGCTGGCGGCCGATTGACTGCTAGTCTACAGGGGCCACGTTGCACCAGCAGCTCTTGTGAGCTGCTGGTGCAATGCTGAATACGGAGAGCGTATTGCTCTCCGCATTCAGCGATGTCTGTCGGACCTGATCCGCACTGTCGGATCAGGTCCAACAGACATTTCATAAATAGGCTTCTAGGTGTCTGAGGCAGGAAGAGGGTTACTCAAACTACTTCCTTACGTCCAAGGATGGTAGCTTGAGCTCCCCAGTTATTGACATGCTGTTCTTCAAGTCTAGGCTGGACCTACCGGTTTGGAGTTTCTATCGTTGGCACCCTACTCTGGCGGGTGATCAGGATCATGACTGCAGGCTGGAAGGAGGTTTGAGTGACAACCATTGCAGTCAGGGTGATGCCACAGGCTCGGTAGCTTGGGCGTGCTCTGGCTGGTTATTGACGGGCCGAGAAATCCCTAAATTTACAAAGCTGTGTTGAGTATCTCTGCCTTGTGGTCTGCAGCAGTGTCTCCTGGCCATTTTTCTAGAAGGGGTTATATAGTTATGTATGTAGGCCCCTATGCCGCCACCCGTGTTTTTATTACCTGTCGTTACCATTTCCCATTGCTGGTATTAATAAATATGACCCACGGGTCTTTCACCCACCTGTGTCGAGTTTTATTTGAGAAAGTTAATAAAGTTCAACTGTTAAGTTGTTAAGTTATTACTTAGTTATGTTACGAGCAGACACTCAAGAAAAGTAGGGCATTTAATCCCTTAAGTGTTATTATGTGTGTAACTGTACTGTGTAATGTATATTTATTAGATAGTGTTATTATGAGTGTAACTGTACTGTGTAATGTATATTTATTAGATAGTGTTATTATGTGTGTAACTGTACTATGTAATGTATATTTATTAGATTGTGTTATTATGAGTGTAACTGTACTGTGTAATGTATATTTATTAGATAGTGTTATTATGAGTGTAACTGTACTGTGTAATGTATATTTATTAGACTGTGTTATTATAAGTGTAACTGTACTGTGTAATGTATATTTATTAGATGGTGTTATTATGTGTGTAACTGTACTGTGTAATGTATATTTATTAGATAGTGTTATTATGTGTGTAACTGTACTGTGTAATGTATATTTATTAGATAGTGTTATTATGTGTGTAACTGTACTGTGTAATGTATATTTATTAGATCGTGTTATTATGTGTGTAATTGTACTGTGTATTTATTAGATAGTGTTATTATGTGTGTAACTGTACTGTGTAATGTATATTTATTAGATAGTGTTATTATTAGTGTAACTGTACTGTGTAATGTATATTTATTAGATAGTGTTATTATGAATATAACTGTACTGTGTAATGTATATTTATTAGTGTTATCATGAGTGCAACTGTACTGTGTGCTGTATATTTATTAGACAGTGTTATTATGAGTGTAACTGTACTGTGTAATGTATATTTATTAGATGGTGTTATTATGTGTGTAACTGTACTGTGTAATGTATATTTATTAGTTAGTGTTATTGTGAGTGTAACTGTACTGTGTAATGTATATTTATTAGATAGTGTTATTAAGAGTGTAACTGTACTTTGTTATGTATTTGTATTAGATAGTGTTACTATAAGTTACTGTACTGTGTAATGTATATTTATTAGATAGTGTTATTATAAGTGTAACTGTACTGTGTAATGTATATTTATTAGATAGTGTTATTATAAGTGTAACTGTACTTTGTAATGTATATTTATTAGATAGTGTTATTATGAGTGTAACTGTACTATGTAATGTATATTTATTAGATGGTGTTATTATGAGTGTAACTGTACTGTGTAATGTATATTTATTACAGTGTTATGTGTGTAACTGTACTGTGTAATGTATATTTATTACAGTGTTATTATGTGTGTAACTGTACTTTGTAATGTATATTTATCAGACAGTGTTATTATGAGTGTAACTGTACTTTGTAATGTATATTTATAAGAAGGTGTTATTATGTGTGTAACTGTACTGTGTAATGTATATTTATTATTGTTATTATGAGTGCAACTGTACTGTGTGCTGTATGTTTATTAGACAGTGTTATTATGAGTGTAACTGTACTGTGTAATGTATATTTATTAGATGGTGTTATTATGTGTGTAACTAGACTGTGTAATGTATATTTATTAGATAGTGTTATTATGAGTGTAACTGTACTTTGTTATGTATTTGTATTAGATAGTGTTACTATCAGTGTAACTGTACTGTGTAATGTATATTTATTAGATAGTGTTATTATAAGTGTAACTGTACTATGTATTGTATATTTATTAGATAGTGTTAGTGTAACTGTACTGTGTAATGTATATTTATTACAGTGTTATGTGTGTAACTGTACTGTGTAATGTATATTTATTACAGTGTTATTATGTGTGTAACTGTACTTTGTAATGTATATTTATTAGACAGTGTTATTATGAGTGTAACTGTACTTTGTAATGTATATTTATTAGACAGTGTTATTATGTGTGTAACTGTACTGTGTAATGTATATTTATTAGTGTTATTATGAGTGCAACTGTACTGTGTGCTGTATATTTATTAGACAGTGTTATTATGAGTGTAACTGTACTGTGTAATGTATATTTATTAGATGGTGTTATTATGTGTATAACTGTACTGTGTAATGTATATTTATTAGTGTTATTATGTGTGTAACTGTACTGTGTGCTGTATATTTATTAGATAGTGTTATGAGTGTAACTGTACTGTGTAATGTATATTTATTAGATAGTGTTATTATGAGTGTAACTGTACTTTGTTATGTATTTGTATTAGATAGTGTTACTATAAGTGTAACTGTACTGTGTAATGTATATTTATTAGATAGTGTTATTATAAGTGTAACTGTACTGTGTAATGTATATTTAGTAGATAGTGTTATTATCAGTGTAACTGTACTATGTAATGTATATTTATTAGATAGTGTTATGAGTGTAACTGTACTGTGTAATGTATATGTATTACAGTGTTATGTGTGTAACTGTACTGTGTAATGTATATGTATTACAGTGTTATGTGTGTAACTGTACTGTGTAATGTATATTTATTACAGTGTTATTATGTGTGTAACTACTTTGTAATGTATATTTATTAGAGACAGTGTCATTATGACTGTAACTTTACTATGTAATGTATATTTATTAGACAGTGTTATTATGTGTGTAACTGTACTGTATAATGTATATTTTTTCGATGGTGTTATTATGTGTGTAACTGTACTGTGTAATGTATATTTATTAGATAGTGTTATTATGTGTGTAACTGTACTGTGTAATGTATATTTATTAGATAGTGTTGTGTGTAACCGTACTGTGTAATGTACATTTATTAGATAATGCTATTATGAGTGTAACTGTACTTTGTTATGTATTTGTATTAGATGATGTTATTATGTGTGTAACTGCACTGTGTAATCTATATTTATTAGATAGTGTTATTATGTGTGTAACTGTACTGTGTAATGTATATTTATTAGATAGTGTTTATTATGTGTGTAACTGTACTGTGTAATGTATATTTATTAGATAGTGTTATTATGAGTGTAACTGTACTGTGTAATGTATATTTATTAGATAGTGTTTATTATGTGTGTAACTATACTGTGTAATGTATATTTATTAGATAGTGTTATTATGTGTGTAACTGTACTGTGTAATGTATACTTATTAGATAGTGTTATTATGTGTGTAACTGTACTGAGTAATGTATATTTTTAGATAGTGTTATTATGTGTGTAACTGTACTGTGTAATATACAGGCATACCCCACATTTACGTACACAATGGGACCAGAGCATGTATGTAAAACGAAAATGTACTTAAAGTGAAGCAATACTTTTTTTTCACTTCTCAATGCTTGTACTGCATTATAATAGTCATTTATAGGTATAACTGATATAAATAATACATTTATAACTAAAATAAACACAATACTATAAGGTTAGGCCAAAAGAAAATATTTATTGCAAAATAAACACATTTTTTCTAAGCTTAGGATCAGCTTAGGACAAGAGAACATAATTACTGTACTGTACAGTTTTGCAAAATAAACACAACATTTTCTAAGCTTAGGATCAGCTTAGGGTAAGAGAACATATTTACTGTACTGTATTGCAAAATAAACACAACATTTTCTAAGCTTAGGATCAGCTTAGGACAAGAGAACATATTTACTGTACTGTATTGCAAAATAAACACAACATTTTGTAAGCTTAGGATCAGCTTAGGGCAAGAGAACATATTTACTGTACAGTACTGTACTGTATTGCAAAATAAACACAACATTTTGTAAGCTTAGGATCAGCTTAGGGCAGGAGAACATCTTTACTGTACAGTACAGTATTGCAAAATAAACACAACATTTTCTAAGCTTAGGATCAGCTATGAGCATTTATTCTAGTAAGGATGAAGTCATACTGGTGTCTTCTGTTTCACAAGTCAACTCTTCAAAGGCGAGACGTTTTCTTGCTGGCGAATTGGGTGTACTACAAGTAGCAATAAGAGAAGGAGCAGGACTGGGTGGTGATGCCAGAGCTGGAAATGGACTGTCAGTTGATGATCTGGTATCCAAATGACTGTCTGTCGATGATGATGATCTGCGTGCTGATGGACTTTTAGAAAAGTAAGTCTCTATGGAGGTTTGAAGTGTAGCTCTCTTCTTTTCTCTGTAGATTTCTTTGTAACAGGAATAAGCCCCTGAAATGTTACCATTGACTGTGAAGCTTCTTTCAAAGTCCCTATCATGCTTTTCAAAAAGAGCCATGGCGCTATCAAGATGACGGAAAGCTTGAAAGAGAATTTTTGAAGTTAAGCCTTCAGGCTGTTCAATGGTCTCAACCCCATTTTGCACATCTTCTTCTTCTTCTCTCTCCTCTTCAAGTTCTAGAAGATCTTCATTGCTGAGGGGCTCAGTATGGGACGCAAGCAGTTCAGCAACATCTTCTGGCTCTACTTCCAGCTCTAACTGCCTTGCCATCTCTACAATATTTTCAGTAACATTAGCTACAGAATCATCAACGCCTTCAGAATCATCAGCTAACTGTGGGCATAACTTTTTCCAGGCCCTTTTCATTGTGGCATCCTTTATGTCATTCCAAGCATCTCTTACAGTTTTAATGCAATCCAAGATGTTGTAGCTTTTCCAGAATTTCGATAGGACTTCTTGCCCTGCACCTTCTTCTTTGTCTATTGCTGCAATACACTTACTGAATGTTCTTTTTAAGTAGTTTAACTTGAAGGCAGCTATGACACATTGATCCATGGGCTGCAGTAATGAGGTGGTATTTGGTGGTAGGAATTCCACTCTAATGTTAGGGTTGAGCTCATCTAGCGTTCGAGGGTGTCCAGGAGCATTATCAACAAGCAGCAAAATCTTGAAAGGGATATTATTGTCCTTGCAATAAGCTTTCACCTCTGGAACAAAGCAGGTGTCAAACCAATCCTCAAAAAGGGCTGCAGTTACCCATGCTTTTTTATTTGCCCTCTAATGCACTGGAAGTCTAGTTTTAACGGAGTTCTTCAAAGCTCTTGGATTTTGAAAACGGTAAATAAACAAAGTCTTTAGCTTTAAGGTACCAGAAGCATTGCCACCTAACAGAAGGGTTATTCTATCTTTAGCTGGCTTGTAGCCTGGCATTGATTTTTCCTGTCTTGCAATGAAGGTTCTTGCAGGCATCTTCTTCCAGAATAGACCAGTCTCATCCACATTAAACATTTGATCCATGGAGTTGCCTCCATCTTCAATAATTTTTGCAAATTCACTTGGATAGCTTTCTGCAGCCTCAGTATCTGCAGCATCTGCCTCTTCTTGTACTTTGATGTTATGTAGATTAGACCTCTTCTTAAACCTATCAAACCATCCACGGCTTGCAACAAATTCAGCATCCTTTGCTGCTTCACCTTTCTTAGCCTTCAGGTCATTAAAAAGGCTTAAGGCTTTACTTTGTATAATTGCCTGGTTTACAGGAACATGGCGTGTTGTCTGATTTTCTATCCAAAGTATTAGGAGTCTCTCCATGTCTGCAACAATGCTATCCCTTTTTCGAATTGTTGTGGTGTTAACAGGTGTAGCACTTTTAACTTCTGCAACAATTTTTTCTCTGTTCTTCATGACTGTGTTAATTGTGGTCATAGTGAAGCCTAGCTTTTGGCCTATTTCAGCTTGAATTGCACCTTCATCATACAATCTAATAATTTTAAGCTTCATATCCAAGGTAATAGATTTACGGCATTTCTTTTTATCTGCCATTATCAGCTCTAGGTAAAGGTACATTTGTACTGTGTGCCAAGCGTGTACTGTACGTGTACTGTATATGTTCCCCAAACTTCTATGTTCAAGTAGTGTTACAGTGCAGTATTATGGCAGGAATAAAATAGCAATTTGGGTGCAGGAATCTTCTATACACTTTTTTACTTGCAAAGTGCGCGGCTTCTACACAGTGAGCGGAAACCCCACCTCTTCCTGGTGCGCAGCAACATCTTCCTGGCGCGCGGCAACCTCTTCCTGAACCATAGAGACTAACTGTTTCATGTGCGCAGGGGCGGGTTTTGTCCGTTCTCGCGAGTGTCCGTAAAGAGAGGGTCCGTAATAGCTATGTACGTACTCGCGAGTGTCCGTAAAGTGAAGGTCCGTAAAGCGGGGTATGTCTGTATATTTATTAGATAGTGTTATTATGTGTGTAACTGTACTGTGTAATATATATTTATTAGATAGTGTTATTATGTGTGTAACTGTACTGTGTAATATATATTTATTAGATGGTGTTATAATGTGTGTAACTGTACTGTGTAATGTATATTTATTAGACAGTGTTAATGAGTGTAACTGTACTTTGTAATGTATATTTATTAGATAGTGTTATTATGTGTGTAACTGTACTGTGTAATGTATATTTATTAGATAGTGTTATTATGTGTGTAACTGTACTGTGTAATATATATTTATTAGATAGTGTTATTATGTGTGTAACTGTACTTTGTTATGTATTTGTATTAGATGATGTTATTATGTGTGTAACTGTACCGTGTAATGTATATTTATTAGACAGTGTTATTATGTGTGTAACTGTACTGTGTAATGTATATTTATAAGATGGTGTTATTATGTGTATAACTGTACTGTGTAATGTACATTTATTAGTGTTATTATGTGTGTAACTGTACTGTGTGCTGTATATTTATTAGATAGTGTTATTATGAGTGTAACTGTACTGTGTAATGTATATTTATTAGATGGTGTTATTATGAGTGTAACTGTACTGTGTAATGTATATTTATTAGATAGTGTTATTATGAGTGTAACTGTACTGTGTAATGTATATTTATTAGATAGTGTTATTATATGTGTAACTGTACTTTGTTATGTATTTGTATTAGATGGTGTTATTATGTGTATAACTGTACTGTGTAATGTATATTTATTAGATGGTGCTATTATGTGTGTAACTGTACAGTGTAATGTATATTTATTAGATAGTGTTATTATGTGTGTAACTGTACTGTGTAATGTATATTTATTAGATAGTGTTATTATGTGTGTAACTGTACAGTGTAATGTATATTTATTAGATAGTGTTATTATGTGTGTAACTGTACAGTGTAATGTATATTTATTAGATAGTGTTATTATGAGTGTAACTGTACTGTGTAATGTATATTTATTAGATAGTGTTATTATATGTGTAACTGTACTGTGTAATGTATATTTATTAGATGGTGTTATTATGAGTGTAACTGTACTGTGTAATGTATATTTATTAGATAGTGTTATTATGTGTGTAACTGTACAGTGTAATGTATATTTATTAGATAGTGTTATTATGTGTGTAACTGTACAGTGTAATGTATATTTATTAGATAGTGTTATTATGAGTGTAACTGTACTGTGTAATGTATATTTATTAGATAGTGTTATTATATGTGTAACTGTACTGTGTAATGTATATTTATTAGATAGTGTTATTATGTGTATAACTGTACTGTGTAATGTATATTTATTAGATGGTGCTATTATGTGTATAACTGTACCGTGTAATGTATATTTATTAGATAGTGTTATTATGTGTGTAACTGTACTGTGTAATGTATATTTATTAGATAGTGTTATTATGTGTGTAACTGTACTGTGTAATGTATATTTATTAGATGGTGCTATTATGTGTGTAACTGTACCGTGTAATGTATATTTATTAGATAGTGTTATTATGTGTGTAACTGTACCGTGTAATGTATATTTATTAGATAGTGTTATTATGTGTGTAACTGTACCGTGTAATGTATATTTATTAGATAGTGTTATCATGAGTGTAACTGTACTGTGTTATGTACTTTTTATGTTTTGTGACACTTTTTTGTCTTGTGTAACATTTAACCAGAGCTGTGAAGTTGCAGTAATAATTCTAGCTTAAATAGCGATTGTGCTCACATGTTCACATTTGCTTTCAACTTGTAATAAAGGCGAACTTTAACGCGCTTGCAAACTACCACAAAAACCCGATAACACTCACATGCAAACGATAGTGCCCCACTCTTAATCTAAACCATAGTGCCTCTTTATCAGCTTCTGGCAAGCAAAGGGTTAGACAAAAAAAATCCCTTAGACTTCCATTACAGGGCAAGGATGAGCTGGCAGGGAAGGGGTTACCTATCACTAATGCATGGAATGTGGGCACAACGCATTGTATCATTCCTGTGCACATTACATGCAGGTGACACCCTCAGTACAATTATGTCATGTAATACCCAGAAACCCAGTATCAGGTACAGCATTGCATTCTGGGTAAATCTGTAGACAAACTGGTTTTCTGTCCTGGCGGAGACTCCCAGACTCGCTCACCTAACTCTGGTTTCCTTTCTGTGGTTACTGGATGTGTTTTATTCACCTCATGTGTTATTTTCTACCGAATCTGAGCTAATACAGTGCACTGGTAATATGCGCGTATGCAAGGGAACAGCCGAGTGTGGCACTGCATGTCTTATGTAGGAAATGGTTAAAAACCGCCCACAAATGAACAGGCACGGAAGTTTTTCCAGCTTTTGTTCTGTCTCAGCTGAGTGCATCTCTCTCTCTTTTTATATTTATGCAAATTGCTCTTGGGTCTCCCTAAGAGTAAAAGGGGAAACCAGACGTGGACTCCTTGCACACATGCCCTTAGAGAGATGCGACTGCACCTCACTGACGAGGCCCACAGAAGGCCGAAACGATCGTCTGGGGTTGTTGTTTCTCTTGTTCAGAGAAGAATTGCCTGGTATTTCGGTGCTGGACTGTCATTGGGCAGGGTCAGACTGATATGCTACAGGATATTTTTTCTCTGTGAAGGGGCATAGTGTGCTAAAAGAGTATGCACCCTGAGTGGCACCCAAAAATGAACAGGCACGGAAGTTTTTCCAGCTTTTGTTCTGTCTCAGCTGAGTGCATCTCTCTCTCTTTTTATAAAAACTGCCCGAGGCAGCCATCGTTTAACCCCGTAGCTGCCACAAAGGTCAGCAACATATTGCGTCCCCCCTATATGTTATGTGCCTCTGTATTAGGGGAAGCCTTTCAATATTATATTATTTTCAACCTCTATAAATTATGTCCCTCTGTATTAGGGGCAGCCTCTCCTTATACTATATTATCCCTGTATACATAATGTTTCTCTATATTAGGTGTAGCCTCTCCTTATATTATATTATTATCCCCTGTATAAATTACATCCCTCTGTATTAGGTGCAGCCTCTCCTTATATTATATTATTATCCCTGTATACATTACATCCCTCTGTATTAGGTGCAGCCTCTCCTTATATTACATTATTATCCCTGTATACATTACATCCCTGTGTATTAGGTGCAGCCTCTCCTTATATTATATTATTATCCCCTGTATACATTACATCCCTCTGTATTAGGTGCAGCCTCTCCTTATATTATATTATTATCCCTGTATACATTACATCCCTCTGTATTAGGTGCAGCCTCTCCTTATATTATATTATAATCCCTGTATACATTACATCCCTCTGTATTAAGTGCAGCCTCTCCCTATATTACATTATTATCCCTGTGTACATTATGTCCCTCTGTATTAGGTGCAGCCTCTCCTTATATTATATTATTATCTCTGTATACATTATGTCCCTCTGTATTAGGTGTAGCCTCTCCTTATATTATATTATTATCCCTGTATACATTACATCCCTCTGTATTAGGTGCAGCCTCTCCTTATATTATATTATTATCCCTGTATACATTACATCCCTCTGTATTAGGTGCAGCCTCTCCTTATATTATATTATTATCTCTGTATACATTACATCCCTCTGTATTAGGTGCAGCCTCTCCTTATATTACATTATTATCCCCTGTATACATTATATCCCTCTGTATTAGGTGCAGCCTCTCCTTATATTATATTATTATCCCTGTATACATTACATCCCTCTGTATTAGGTGCAGCCTCTCCTTATATTATATTATTATCCCTGTATACATTACATCCCTCTATATTAGGTGCAGTCTCTCCTTATATTATATTATTATCCCTGTATACATTACATCCCTCTGTATTAGGTGCAGCCTCTCCTTATATTATATTATTATCCCTGTATACATTACATCCCTCTGTATTAGGTGCAGCCTCTCCTTATATTATATTATTATCCCTGTATACATTACATCCCTCTGTATTAGGTGCAGCCTCTCCTTATATTATATTATTATCCCCTGTATACATTACATCCCTCTGTATTAGGTGCAGCCTCTCCTTATATTATATTATTATCCCTGTGTACATTACATCCCTCTGTATTAGGTGCAGCCTCTCCTTATATTATATTGTTATCCCTGTATACATTACATCCCTCTGTATTAGGTGCAGCCTCTCCTTATATTATATTATTATCCCCTGTATACATTACATCCCTCTGTATTAGGTGCAGCCTCTCCTTATATTATATTATTATCCCTGTATACATTACATCCCTCTGTATTAGGTGCAGCGTCTCCTTATATTATATTATTATCCCTGTATACATTACATCCCTCTGTATTAGGTGCAGCCTCTCCTTATATTATATTATTATCCCTGTATACATTACATCCCTCTGTATTAGGTGCAGCCTCTCCTTATATTATATTATTATCCCTGTATACATTACATCCCTCTGTATTAGGTGCAGCCTCTCCTTATATTATATTATTATCTCTGTATACATTACATCCCTCTGTATTAGGTGCAGCGTCTCCTTATATTATATTATTATCCCTGTATACATTACATCCCTCTGTATTAGGTGCAGCCTCTCCTTATATTATATTATTATCCCCTGTATACATTAAATCCCTCTGTATTAGGTGCAGCCTCTCCTTATATTATGTTATTATATCTGTATACATTACATCCCTCTGTATTAGGTGCAGCCTCTCCTTATATTATATTATTATCCCCTGTATACATTACATCCCTCTGTATTAGGTGCAGCCTCTCCTTATATTATATTATTACCCCTGTATACATTACATCCCTCTGTATTAGGTGCAGCCTCTCCTTATATTATATTATTACCCCTGTATACATTACATCCCTCTGTATTAGGTGCAGCCTCTCCTTATATTATATTATTATCCCCTGTATACATTACATCCCTCTGTATTAGGTGCAGCCTCTCCTTATATTATATTATTATCCCCTGTATACATTACATCCCTCTGTATTAGGTGCAGCCTCTCCTTATATTATATTATTATTCCTGTATACATTACATCCCTCTGTATTAGGTGCAGCCTCTCCTTATATTATATTATCCCTGTATACATTACATCCCTCTGTATTAGGTGCAGCCTCTCCTTATATTATATTATTATCTCTGTATACATTACATCCCTCTGTATTAGGTGCAGCCTCTCCTTATATTATATTATTATCCCTGTATACATTACATCCCTCTGTATTAGGTGAAGCCTCTCCTTATATTACATTATTATCCCTGTATACATTACATCCCTCTGTATTAGGTGCAGCCTCTCCTTATATTATATTATTATCTCTGTATACATTACATCCCTCTGTATTAGGTGCAGCCTCTCCTTATATTATATTATTATCCCTGTATACATTACATCCCTCTGTATTAGGTGCAGCCTCTCCTTATATTACATTATTATCCCTGTATACATTACATCCCTCTGTATTAGGTGCAGCCTCTCCTTATATTATATTATTATTCCTGTATACATTACATCCCTCTGTATTAGGTGCAGCCTCTCCTTATATTACATTATTATCCCTGTATACATTACATCCCTCTGTATTAGGTGCAGCCTCTCCTTATATTACATTATTATCCCTGTATACATTACATCCCTCTGTATTAGGTGCAGCCTCTCCTTATATTAAATTATTACCCCCTGTATACATTACATCCCTCTGTATTAGGTGAGCCTCTCCTTATATTATATTATTATCCCTGTATACATTACATCCCTCTGTATTAGGTGAGCCTCTCCTTATATTATATTATTATCCCTGTATACATTACATCTCTCTGTATTAGGTGCAGCCTCACCTTATATTATATTATTATCCCTGTATACATTACATCCCTCTGTATTAGGTGCAGCCTCTCCTTATATTATATTTTTATCTTTGTATACATTACATCCCTCTGTATTAGGTGCAGCCTCTCCTTATATTATATTATTATCCCCTGTATACATTACATCCCTCTGTATTAGGTGCAGCCTCTCCTTATATTATATTATTATCCCTGTATACATTACATCCCTCTGTATTAGGTGCAGCCTCTCCTTATATTATATTATTATCCCCTGTATACATTACATCCCTCTGTATTAGGTGCAGCCTCTCCTTATATTATATTATTATCCCTGTATACATTACATCCCTCTGTATTAGGTGCAGCCTCTCCTTATATTATATTATTATCTCTGTATACATTACATCCCTCTGTATTAGGTGCAGCCTCTCCTTATATTATATTATTATCCCTGTATACATTACATCCCTCTGTATTAGGTGCAGCCTCTCCTTATATTATATTATTATCCCCTGTATACATTACATCCCTCTGTATTAGGTGCAGCCTCTCCTTATATTATATTATTATCCCCTGTATACATTACATCCCTCTGTATTAGGTGCAGCCTCTCCTTATATTACATTATTATCCCCTGTATACATTACATCCCTCTGTATTAGGTGCAGCCTCTCCTTATATTATATTATTATCCCTGTATACATTACATCCCTCTGTATTAGGTGTAGCCTCTCCTTATATTACATTATTATCCCCTGTATACATTACATCCCTCTGTATTAGGTGCAGCCTCTCCTTATATTATATTATTATCCCTGTATACATTACATCCCTCTGTATTAGGTGTAGCCTCTCCTTATATTACATTATTATCCCCTGTATACATTACATCCCTCTGTATTAGGTGCAGCCTCTCCTTATATTATATTATTATCCCTGTATACATTACATCCCTCTGTATTAGGTGCAGCCTCTCCTTATATTATATTATTATCCCTATATACATTACATCCCTCTGTATTAGGTGCAGCGTCTCCTTATATTATATTATTATCCCTGTATACATTACATCCCTCTGTATTAGGTGCAGCCTCTCCTTATATTATATTATTATCCCTGTATACATTACATCCCTCTGTATTAGGTGCAGCCTCTCCTTATATTATTATCCCCTGTATACATTACATCCCTCTGTATTAGGTGCAGCCTCTCCTTATATTATATTATTATCCCCTGTATACATTACATCCCTCTGTATTAGGTGCAGCCTCTCCTTATATTATATTATTATCCCCTGTATACATTACATCCCTCTGTATTAGGTGCAGCCTCTCCTTATATTATATTATTATCCCTGTATACATTACATCCCTCTGTATTAGGTGCAGCCTCTCCTTATATTATATTATTATCCCCTGTATACATTACATCCCTCTGTATTAGGTGCAGCCTATCCTTATATTATATTATTATCCCCTGTATACATTACATCCCTCTGTATTAGGTGCAGCCTCTCCTTATATTATATTATTATCCCCTATATACATTACATCCCTCTGTATTAGGTGCAACCTCTCCTTATATTATATTATATTATTATCTCTGTATACATTACATCCCTCTGTATTAGGTGCAGCCTCTCCTTATATTATATTATTATCCCTGTATACATTACATCCCTCTGTATTAGGTACAGCCTCTCCTTATATTATATTATTATCCCCTGTATACATTACATCCCTCTGTATTAGGTGCAGCCTCTCCTTATATTATATTATTATCCCTGTATACATTACATCCCTCTGTATTAGGTGCAGCCTCTCCTTATATTATATTATTATCCCCTGTATACATTACATCTCTCTCTATTAGGTGTAGCCTCTCCTTATATTACATTATTATCCCTGTATACATTACATCCCTCTGTATTAGGTGCAGCCTCTCCTTATATTATATTATTATCCCTGTATACATTACATTCCTCTGTATTAGGTGTAGCCTCTCCTTATATTATATTATTAACCCTGTATACATTACATCCCTCTGTATTAGGTGCAGCCTCTCCTTATATTATATTATTATCCCTGTATACATTACATCCCTCTGTATTAGGTGCAGCCTCTCCTTATATTATATTATTATCCCCTGTATACATTACATCCCTCTATATTAGGTGCAGTCTCTCCTTATATTATATTATCTCTGTATACATTACATCCCTCTGTATTAGGTGCAGCCTCTCCTTATATTATATTATTATCCCTGTATACATTATATCCCTCTGTATTAGGTGCAGCCTATCCTTATATTATATTATTATCCCTGTATACATTACATCCCTCTGTATTAGGTGCAGCCTCTCCTTATATTATATTATTATCCCCTGTATACATTACATCCCTCTGTATTAGGTGCAGCCTCTCCTTATATTATATTATTATCCCTGTATACATTACATCCCTCTGTATTAGGTGCAGCCTCTCCTTATATTATATTATTATCCCCTGTATACATTACATCCCTCTGTATTAGGTGCAGCCTCTCCTTATATTATATTATTATCTCTGTATACATTACATCCCTCTGTATTAGGTGCAGCCTCTCCTTATATTATATTATTATCCCCTGTATACATTACATCCCTCTGTATTAGGTGCAGCCTCTCCTTATATTATATTATTATCCCCTGTATACATTACATTCCTCTGTATTAGGTGTAGCCTCTCCTTATATTATATTATTATCCCTGTATACATTACATCCCTCTGTATTACGTGTAGCCTCTCCTTATATTATATTATTATCCCTGTATACATTACATCCCTCTGTATTAGGTGCAGCCTCTCCTTATATTATATTATTATCCCTGTATACATTACATCCCTCTGTATTAGGTGCAGCCTCTCCTTATATCATATTATTATCCCCTGTATAAATTACATCCCTCTGTATTAGGTGCAGCCTCTCCTTATATTATATTATTATCCCTGTATACATTACATCCCTCTGTATCAGGTGCAGCCTCTCCTTATATTATATTATTATCCCCTGTATACATTACATCCCTCTGTATTAGGTGCAGCCTCTCCTTATATTATATTATTATCCCTGTATACATTACATCCCTCTGTATTAGGTGCAGCATCTCCTTATATTATATTATTATCCCTGTATACATTACATCCCTCTGTATTAGGTGCAGCCTCTCCTTATATTATATTAATATCGCTGTATACATTACATCCCTCTGTATTAGGTGCAGCCTCTCCTTATATTATATTATTATCCCTATATACATTACATCCCTCTGTATTAGGTGCAGCCTCTCCTTATATTATATTATTATCCCTTGTATACATTACATCCCTCTGTATTAGGTGCAGCCTCTCCTTATATTATATTATTATCCTCTGTATACATTACATCCCTCTGTATTAGGTGCAGCCTCTCCTTATATTATATTATTATCCCTGTATACATTACATCCCTCTGTATTAGGTGCAGCCTCTCCTTATATTATATTATTATCTCTGTATACATTACATCCCTCTGTATTAGGTGCAGCCTCTCCTTATATTATATTATTATCCCTGTATACATTACATCCCTCTGTATTAGGTGCAGCCTCTCCTTATATTATATTATTACCCCCTGTATACATTACATCCCTCTGTATTAGGTGCAGCCTCTCCTTATATTATATTATTATCCCCTGTATACATTACATCCCTCTGTATTAGGTGCAGCCTCTCCTTATATTACATTATTATCCCCTGTATACATTACATCCCTCTGTATTAGGTGCAGCCTCTCCTTATATTATATTATTATCCCTGTATACATTACATCCCTCTGTATTAGGTGTAGCCTCTCCTTATATTACATTATTATCCCCTGTATACATTACATCCCTCTGTATTAGGTGCAGCCTCTCCTTATATTATATTATTATCCCTGTATACATTACATCCCTCTGTATTAGGTGTAGCCTCTCCTTATATTACATTATTATCCCCTGTATACATTACATCCCTCTGTATTAGGTGCAGCCTCTCCTTATATTATATTATTATCCCTGTATACATTACATCCCTCTGTATTAGGTGCAGCCTCTCCTTATATTATATTATTATCCCTATATACATTACATCCCTCTGTATTAGGTGCAGCCTCTCCTTATATTATATTATTATCCCTGTATACATTACATCCCTCTGTATTAGGTGCAGCCTCTCCTTATATTATATTATTATCCCTGTATACATTACATCCCTCTGTATTAGGTGCAGCCTCTCCTTATATTATTATCCCCTGTATACATTACATCCCTCTGTATTAGGTGCAGCCTCTCCTTATATTATATTATTATCCCCTGTATACATTACATCCCTCTGTATTAGGTGCAGCCTCTCCTTATATTATATTATTATCCCCTGTATACATTACATCCCTCTGTATTAGGTGCAGCCTCTCCTTATATTATATTATTATCTCTGTATACATTACATCCCTCTGTATTAGGTGCAGCCTCTCCTTATATTATATTATTATCCCCTGTATACATTACATTCCTCTGTATTAGGTGCAGCCTATCCTTATATTATATTATTATCCCCTGTATACATTACATCCCTCTGTATTAGGTGCAGCCTCTCCTTATATTATATTATTATCCCCTATATACATTACATCCCTCTGTATTAGGTGCAACCTCTCCTTATATATTATATTATTATCTCTGTATACATTACATCCCTCTGTATTAGGTGCAGCCTCTCCTTATATTATGTTATTATCCCTGTATACATTACATCCCTCTGTATTAGGTACAGCCTCTCCTTATATTATATTATTATCCCTGTATACATTACATCCCTCTGTATTAGGTGCAGCCTCTCCTTATATTATATTATTATCCCTGTATACATTACATCCCTCTGTATTAGGTGCAGCCTCTCCTTATATTATATTATTATCCCTGTATACATTACATCTCTCTCTATTAGGTGTAGCCTCTCCTTATATTACATTATTATCCCTGTATACATTACATCCCTCTGTATTAGGTGCAGCCTCTCCTTATATTATATTATTATCCCTGTATACATTACATTCCCTCTGTATTAGGTGTAGCCTCTCCTTATATTATATTATTAACCCTGTATACATTACATCCCTCTGTATTAGGTGCAGCCTCTCCTTATATTATATTATTATCCCTGTATACATTACATCCCTCTGTATTAGGTGCAGCCTCTCCTTATATTATATTATTATCCCCTGTATACATTACATCCCTCTATATTAGGTGCAGTCTCTCCTTATATTATATTATCTCTGTATACATTACATCCCTCTGTATTAGGTGCAGCCTCTCCTTATATTATATTATTATCCCTGTATACATTATATCCCTCTGTATTAGGTGCAGCCTATCCTTATATTATATTATTATCCCTGTATACATTACATCCCTCTGTATTAGGTGCAGCCTCTCCTTATATTATATTATTATCCCCTGTATACATTACATCCCTCTGTATTAGGTGCAGCCTCTCCTTATATTATATTATTATCCCTGTATACATTACATCCCTCTGTATTAGGTGCAGCCTCTCCTTATATTATATTATTATCCCCTGTATACATTACATCCCTCTGTATTAGGTGCAGCCTCTCCTTATATTATATTATTATCTCTGTATACATTACATCCCTCTGTATTAGGTGCAGCCTCTCCTTATATTATATTATTATCCCCTGTATACATTACATTCCTCTGTATTAGGTGCAGCCTCTCCTTATATTATATTATTATCCCCTGTATACATTACATTCCTCTGTATTAGGTGTAGCCTCTCCTTATATTATATTATTATCCCTGTATACATTACATCCCTCTGTATTACGTGTAGCCTCTCCTTATATTATATTATTATCCCTGTATACATTACATCCCTCTGTATTAGGTGCAGCCTCTCCTTATATTATATTATTATCCCTGTATACATTACATCCCTCTGTATTAGGTGCAGCCTCTCCTTATATTATATTATTATCCCCTGTATACATTACATTCCTCTGTATTAGGTGTAGCCTCTCCTTATATTATATTATTATCCCTGTATACATTACATCCCTCTGTATTACGTGTAGCCTCTCCTTATATTATATTATTATCCCTGTATACATTACATCTCTCTGTATTAGGTGCAGCCTCTCCTTATATTATATTATTATCCCTGTATACATTACATCCCTCTGTATCAGGTGCAGCCTCTCCTTATATTATATTATTATCCCCTGTATACATTACATCCCTCTGTATTAGGTGCAGCCTCTCCTTATATTATATTATTATCCCTGTATACATTACATCCCTCTGTATTAGGTGCAGCATCTCCTTATATTATATTATTATCCCTGTATACATTACATCCCTCTGTATTAGGTGCAGCCTCTCCTTATATTATATTAATATCGCTGTATACATTACATCCCTCTGTATTAGGTGCAGCCTCTCCTTATATTATATTATTATCCCTATATACATTACATCCCTCTGTATTAGGTGCAGCCTCTCCTTATATTATATTATTATCCCTGTATACATTACATCCCTCTGTATTAGGTGCAGCCTCTCCTTATATTATATTATTATCCTCTGTATACATTACATCCCTCTGTATTAGGTGCAGCCTCTCCTTATATTATATTATTATCCCTGTATACATTACATCCCTCTGTATTAGGTGCAGCCTCTCCTTATATTATATTATTATCCCTGTATACATTACATTCCTCTGTATTAGGTGTAGCCTCTCCTTATATTATATTATTATCCCTGTATACATTACATCCCTCTGTATTAGGTGCAGCCTCTCCTTATATTATATTATTATCCCTGTATACATTACATTCCTCTGTATTAGGTGCAGCCTCTCCTTATATTATATTATTATCCCTGTGTACATTACATCCCTCTGTATTAGGTGCAGCCTCTCCTTATATTATATTATTATCCCCTGTATACATTACCTCCCTCTGTATTAGGTGCAGCCTCTCCTTATATTATATTATTATCCCCTGTATACATTACCTCCCTCTGTATTAGGTGCAGCCTCTCCTTATATTATATTATTATCCCTGTATACATTACATCCCTCTGTATTAGGTGCAGCCTCTCCTTATATTATATTATTATCCCTGTATACATTACATCCCTCTGTATTAGGTGCAGCCTCTCCTTATATTACATTATTATCCCTGTATACATTACATCCCTGTGTATTAGGTGCAGCCTCTCCTTATATTATATTATTATCCCCTGTATACATTACATCCCTCTGTATTAGGTGCAGCCTCTCCTTATATTATATTATTATCTCTGTATACATTACATCCCTCTGTATTAGACGTAGCCTCTCCTTATATTATATTATTATCCCTGTATACATTACATCCCTCTGTATTAGGTGCAGCGTCTCCTTATATTATATTATTATCCCCTGTATACATTACATCCCTCTGTATTAGGTGCAGCCTCTCCTTATATTATATTAATATCGCTGTATACATTACATCCCTCTGTATTAGGTGCAGCCTCTCCTTATATTATATTATTATCCCTGTATACATTACATCCCTCTGTATTAGGTGCAGCCTCTCCTTATATTATATTATTATCCCTGTATACATTACATCCCTCTGTATTAGGTGTAGCCTCTCCTTATATTATATTATTATCCCTGTATACATTACATCCCTCTGTATTAGGTGCAGCCTCTCCTTATATTATATTATTATCCCTGTATACATTACATCCCTCTGTATTAGGTGCAGCATCTCCTTATATTATATTATTATCCCTGTATACATTACATCCCTCTGTATTAGCTGCAGCCTCTCCTTATATTATATTATTATCCCTGTATACATTACATCCCTCTGTATTAGGTGCAGCCTCTCCTTATATTATATTATTATCCCCTGTATACATTACATCCCTCTGTATTAGGTGCAGCCTCTCCTTATATTATATTATTATCCCTGTATACATTACATCCCTCTGTATTAGGTGCAGCCTCTCCTTATATTATATTATTATCCCCTGTATACATTACATCCCTCTGTATTAGGTGCAGCCTCTCCTTATATTATATTATTATCCCTGTATACATTACATCCCTCTGTATTAGGTGCAGCCTCTCCTTATATTATATTATTATCCCTGTATACATTATGTCCCTCTGTATTAGGTGCAGCCTCTCCTTATATTATATTATTATCCCTGTATACATTACATCTCTCTGTATTAGGTGAGCCTCTCCTTATATTATATTATTATCCCCTGTATACATTACATCCCTCTGTATTAGGTGCAGCCTCTCCTTATATTATATTATTATCCCCTGTATACATTACATCCCTCTGTATTAGGTGCAGCCTCTCCTTATATTATATTATTATCCCTGTATACATTACATCCCTCTGTATTAGGTGCAGCCTCTCCTTATATTATATTATTATCCCTGTATACATTACATCCCTCTGTATTAGGTGCAGCCTCTCCTTATATTATATTATTATCCCCTGTATACATTATATCCCTCTGTATTAGGTGCAGCCTCTCCTTATATTATATTATTATCCCCTGTATACATTACATCCCTCTGTATTAGGTGCAGCCTCTCCTTACATTATATTATTATCCCTATATACATCCCTCTGTATTAGGTGCAGCCTCTCCTTATATTATATTATTATCCCTGTATACATTACATCCCTCTGTATTAGGTGCAGCCTCTCCTTATATTATATTATTATCCCTGTATACATTGCATCCCTCTGTATTATGTGCAGCCTCTCCTTATATTATATTATTATCCCTGTATACATTACATCCCTCTGTATTAGGTGCAGTCTCTCCTTATATTATATTATTATCCCTGTATACATTACATCCCTCTGTATTAGGTGCAGCCTCTCCTTATATTATATTATTATCTGTGTATACATTACATCCCTCTGTATTAGGTGCAGCCTCACCTTATATTATATTATTATCCCCTGTATACATTACATCTCTCTGTATTAGGTGCAGCCTCTCCTTATATTATATTAATATCGCTGTATACATTACATCCCTCTGTATTAGGTGCAGCCTCTCCTTATATTATATTATTATCCCCTGTATACATTACATCCCTCTGTATTAGGTGCAACCTCTCCTTATAGTATATTATTATCCCTGTATACATTACATCCCTCTGTATTAGGTGCAGCCTCTCCTTATATTACATAATTATCCCTGTATACATTACATCCCTCTGTATAAGGTGCGACCTCTCCTTATATTACATTATTATCCCCTGTATACATTACATCCCTCTGTATTAGGTGCAGCCTCTCCTTATATTACATTATTATCCCCTGTATACATTACATCCCTCTGTATTAGGTGCAGCCTCTCCTTATATTATATTATTATCCCTGTATACATTACATCCCTCTGTATTAGGTGCAGCCTCTCCTTATATTACATTATTATCCCTGTATACATTACATCCCTCTGTATTAGGTGCAGCCTCTCCTTATATTATATTATTATCCCTGTATACATTA
Source organism: Bombina bombina (assembly GCF_027579735.1). Classification (NCBI taxonomy): domain Eukaryota; kingdom Metazoa; phylum Chordata; class Amphibia; order Anura; family Bombinatoridae; genus Bombina; species Bombina bombina. The sequence continues at coordinate 437,067,269 of NC_069505.1, read as the reverse complement.
CATCCCTCTGTATTAGGTGCAGCCTCTCCTTATATTATATTATTATCCCTGTATACATTACATCCCTCTGTATTAGGTGCAGCCTCTCCTTATATTACATTATTATCCCCTGTATACATTACATCCCTCTGTATTAGGTGCAGCCTCTCCTTATATTATATTATTATCTCTGTATACATTATGTCCCTCTGTATTAGGTGTAGCCTCTCCTTATATTATATTATTATCCCTGTATACATTACATCCCTCTGTATTAGGTGCAGCCTCTCCTTATATTATATAATTATCCCCTGTATACATTACATCCCTCTGTATTAGGTGCAGCCTCTCCTTATATTATATTATTATCCCTGTATACATTACATCCCTCTGTATTAGGTGCAGCCTCTCCTTATATTATATTATTATCCCCTGTATACATTACATCCCTCTGTATTAGGTGCAGCCCCTCCTTATATTATATTATTATCTCTGTATACATTACATCCCTCTGTATTAGGTGCAGCCTCTCCATATATATTATTATTTTCCCCTGTATACATTATGTCCCTCTGTATTAGGTGCAAGCTCTCCTTATATTACATTATTATCCCCTGTATACATTACATCCCTCTGTATTAGGTGCAGCCTCTCCTTATATTATATTATTATCCCTGTATACATTACATCCCTCTGTATTAGGTGCAGCCTCTCCTTATATTATATTATTATCCCCTGTATACATTACATCCCTCTGTATTAGGTGCAGCCTCTCCATATATATTATTATTTTCCCCTGTATACATTATGTCCCTCTGTATTAGGTGCAAGCTCTCCTTATATTATATTATTATCCCCTGTATACATTACATCCCTCTGTATTAGGTGCAGCCTCTCCTTATATTATATTATTATCCCTGTATACATTACATCCCTCTGTATTAGGTGCAGCCTCTCCTTATATTATATTATTATCCCTCTGTATTAGGTGCAGCCTCTCCTTATATTATATTATTATCCCTGTATACATTATATCCCTCTGTATTAGGTGCAGCCTCTCCTTATATTACATTATTATCCCTGTATACATTACATCCCTCTGTATTAGGTGCAGCCTCTCCTTATATTACATTATTATCCCCTGTATACATTACATCCCTCTGTATTAGGTGCAGCCTCTCCTTATATTATATTATTATCCCCTGTATACATTACATCCCTCTGTATTAGGTGCAGCCTCTCCTTATATTATATTATTATCTCTGTATACATTACATCCCTCTGTATTAGGTGCAGCCTCTCCTTATATTATATTATTATCCCTGTATACATTACATCCCTCTGTATTAGGTGCAGCCTCTCCTTATATTATATTATTATCCCCTGTATACATTACATCCCTCTGTATTAGGTGCAGCCTCTCCTTATATTATATTATTATCTCTGTATACATTACATCCCTCTGTATTAGGTGCAGCCTCTCCTTATATTATATTATTATCCCTGTATACATTACATCCCTCTGTATTAGGTGCAGCCTCTCCTTATATTACATTATTATCCCTGTATACATTACATCCCTCTGTATTAGGTGCAGCCTCTCCTTATATTATATTATTATCCCTGTATACATTACATCCCTCTGTATTAGGTGCAGCCTCTCCTTATATTATATTATTATCCCTGTATACATTACATCCCTCTGTATTAGGTGCAGCCTCTCCTTATATTATATTATTATCCCTGTATACATTACATCCCTCTGTATTAGGTGCAGCCTCTCCTTATATTATATTATTATCCCCTGTATACATTACATCCCTCTGTATTAGGTGCAGCCTCTCCTTATATTATATTATTATCCCTGTATACATTACATCCCTCTGTATTAGGTGCAGCCTCTCCTTATATTATATTATTATCCCTGTATACATTACATCCCTCTGTATTAGGTGCAGCCTCTCCTTATATTATATTATTATCCCTGTATACATTACATCCCTCTGTATTAGGTGCAGCCTCTCCTTATATTATATTATTATCCCTGTATACATTACATCCCTCTGTATTAGGTGCAGCCTCTCCTTATATTATATTATTATCCCCTGTATACATTACATCCCTCTGTATTAGGTGCAGCCTCTCCTTATATTATATTATTATCCCTGTATACATTACATCCCTCTGTATTAGGTGCAGCCTCTCCTTATATTATATAATTATCCCTGTATACATTACATCCCTCTGTATTAGGTGCAGCCTCTCCTTATATTATATTATTATCCCCTGTATACATTACATCCCTCTGTATTAGGTGCAGCCTCTCCTTATATTATATTATTATCCCTGTATACATTACATCCCTCTGTATTAGGTGCAGCCTCTCCTTATATTATATTATTATCCCTGTATACATTACATCCCTCTGTATTAGGTGCAGCCTCTCCTTATATTACATTATTATCCCTGTATACATTACATCCCTCTGTATTAGGTGCAGCCTCTCCTTATATTATATTATTATCCCCTGTATACATTACATCCCTCTGTATTAGGTGCAGCCTCTCCTTATATTATATTATTATCCCTGTATACATTACATCCCTCTGTATTAGGTGCAGCCTCTCCTTATATTATATTATTATCCCCTGTATACATTACATCCCTCTGTATTAGGTGCAGCCTCTCCTTATATTACATTATTATCCCCTGTATACATTACATCCCTCTGTATTAGGTGCAGCCTCTCCTTATATTATATTATTATCCCTGTATACATTACATCCCTCTGTATTAGGTGCAGCCTCTCCTTATATTATATTATTATCCCTGTATACATTAAATTCCTCTGTATTAGGTGCAGCCTCTCCTTATATTATATTATTATCTCTGTATACATTAAGTCCCTCTGTATTAGGTGTAGCCTCTCCTTATATTATATTATTATCCCTGTATACATTACATCCCTCTGTATTAGGTGCAGCCTCTCCTTATATTATATTATTATCCCCTGTATACATTACATCCCTCTGTATTAGGTGCAGCCTCTCCTTATATTATATTATTATCCCTGTATACATTACATCCCTCTGTATTAGGTGCAGCCTCTCCTTATATTATATTATTATCCCCTGTATACATTACATCCCTCTGTATTAGGTGCAGCCTCTCCATATATATTATTATTATCCCCTGTATACATTACATCCCTCTGTATTAGGTGCAGCCTCTCCTTATATTATATTATTATCCCCTGTATACATTACATCCCTCTGTATTAGGTGCAGCCTCTCCTTATATTATATTAATATCGCTGTATACATTACATCCCTCTGTATTAGGTGCAGCCTCTCCTTATATTATATTATTATCCCTATATACATTACATCCCTCTGTATTAGGTGCAGCCTCTCCTTATATTATATTATTATCCCTTGTATACATTACATCCCTCTGTATTAGGTGCAGCCTCTCCTTATATTATATTATTATCCTCTGTATACATTACATCCCTCTGTATTAGGTGCAGCCTCTCCTTATATTATATTATTATCCCTGTATACATTACATCCCTCTGTATTAGGTGCAGCCTCTCCTTATATTATATTATTATCTCTGTATACATTACATCCCTCTGTATTAGGTGCAGCCTCTCCTTATATTATATTATTATCCCTGTATACATTACATCCCTCTGTATTAGGTGCAGCCTCTCCTTATATTATATTATTATCCCCTGTATACATTACATCCCTCTGTATTAGGTGCAGCCTCTCCTTATATTATATTATTATCCCCTGTATACATTACATCCCTGTGTATTAGGTGCAGCCTCTCCTTATATTACATTATTATCCCCTGTATACATTACATCCCTCTGTATTAGGTGCAGCCTCTCCTTATATTATATTATTATCCCTGTATACATTACATCCCTCTGTATTAGGTGCAGCCTCTCCTTATATTACATTATTATCCCCTGTATACATTACATCCCTCTGTATTAGGTGCAGCCTCTCCTTATATTATATTATTATCCCTGTATACATTACATCCCTCTGTATTAGGTGCAGCCTCTCCTTATATTACATTATTATCCCCTGTATACATTACATCCCTCTGTATTAGGTGCAGCCTCTCCTTATATTATATTATTATCCCTGTATACATTACATCCCTCTGTATTAGGTGCAGCCTCTCCTTATATTATATTATTATCCCTGTATACATTACATCCCTCTGTATTAGGTGCAGCCTCTCCTTATATTATATTATTATCCCTGTATACATTACATCCCTCTGTATTAGGTGCAGCCTCTCCTTATATTATATTATCCCCTGTATACATTACATCCCTCTGTATTAGGTGCAGCCTCTCCTTATATTATATTATTATCCCCTGTATACATTACATCCCTCTGTATTAGGTGCAGCCTCTCCTTATATTATATTATTATCCCCTGTATACATTACATCCCTCTGTATTAGGTGCAGCCTCTCCTTATATTATATTATTATCTCTGTATACATTACATCCCTCTGTATTAGGTGCAGCCTCTCCTTATATTATATTATTATCCCCTGTATACATTACATTCCTCTGTATTAGGTGCAGCCTCTCCTTATATTATATTATTATCCCCTGTATACATTACATCCCTCTGTATTAGGTGCAGCCTCTCCTTATATTATATTATTATCCCCTATATACATTACATCCCTCTGTATTAGGTGCAACCTCTCCTTATATTATATTATATTATTATCTCTGTATACATTACATCCCTCTGTATTAGGTGCAGCCTCTCCTTATATTATGTTATTATCCCTGTATACATTACATCCCTCTGTATTAGGTACAGCCTCTCCTTATATTATATTATTATCCCCTGTATACATTACATCCCTCTGTATTAGGTGCAGCCTCTCCTTATATTATATTATTATCCCTGTATACATTACATCCCTCTGTATTAGGTGCAGCCTCTCCTTATATTATATTATTATCCCCTGTATACATTACATCTCTCTCTATTAGGTGTAGCCTCTCCTTATATTACATTATTATCCCTGTATACATTACATCCCTCTGTATTAGGTGCAGCCTCTCCTTATATTATATTATTATCCCTGTATACATTACATTCCTCTGTATTAGGTGTAGCCTCTCCTTATATTATATTATTAACCCTGTATACATTACATCCCTCTGTATTAGGTGCAGCCTCTCCTTATATTATATTATTATCCCTGTATACATTACATCCCTCTGTATTAGGTGCAGCCTCTCCTTATATTATATTATTATCCCCTGTATACATTACATCCCTCTATATTAGGTGCAGTCTCTCCTTATATTATATTATCTCTGTATACATTACATCCCTCTGTATTAGGTGCAGCCTCTCCTTATATTATATTATTATCCCTGTATACATTATATCCCTCTGTATTAGGTGCAGCCTATCCTTATATTATATTATTATCCCTGTATACATTACATCCCTCTGTATTAGGTGCAGCCTCTCCTTATATTATATTATTATCCCCTGTATACATTACATCCCTCTGTATTAGGTGCAGCCTCTCCTTATATTATATTATTATCCCTGTATACATTACATCCCTCTGTATTAGGTGCAGCCTCTCCTTATATTATATTATTATCCCCTGTATACATTACATCCCTCTGTATTAGGTGCAGCCTCTCCTTATATTATATTATTATCCCTGTATACATTACATCCCTCTGTATTAGGTGCAGCCTCTCCTTATATTATATTATTATCCCTGTATACATTACATCCTCTGTATTAGGTGCAGCCTCTCCTTATATTATATTATTATCCCTGTATACATTACATCCCTCTGTATTAGGTGTAGCCTCTCCTTATATTATATTATTATCCCTGTATACATTACATCCCTCTGTATTAGGTGCAGCCTCTCCTTATATTATATTATTATCCCTGTATACATTACATCCCTCTGTATTAGGTGCAGCCTCTCCTTATATTATATTATTATCCCTGTATACATTACATCCCTCTGTATTAGGTGCAGCCTCTCCTTATATTATATTATTATCCCCTGTATACATTACATCCCTCTGTATTAGGTGCAGCCTCTCCTTATATTATATTATTATCCCTGTATACATTACATCCCTCTGTATTAGGTGCAGCCTCTCCTTATATTATATTATTATCCCCTGTATACATTACATCCCTCTGTATTAGGTGCAGCCTCTCCTTATATTATATTATTATCCCTGTATACATTACATCCCTCTGTATTAGGTGCAGCCTCTCCTTATATTATATTATTATCCCTGTATACATTACATCCCTCTGTATTAGGTGCAGCCTCTCCTTATATTATATTATTATCGCTGTATACATTACATCCCTCTGTATTAGGTGCAGCCTCTCCTTATATTATATTATTATCCCTGTATACATTACATCCCTCTGTATTAGGTGCAGCCTCTCCTTATATTATATTATTATCCCTGTATACATTACATCCCTCTGTATTAGGTGCAGCCTCTCCTTATATTATATTATTATCCTCTGTATACATTACATCCCTCTGTATTAGGTGCAGCCTCTCCTTATATTATATTATTATCCCTGTATACATTACATCCCTCTGTATTAGGTGCAGCCTCTCCTTATATTATATTATTATCCCCTGTATACATTACCTCCCTCTGTATTAGGTGCAGCCTCTCCTTATATTATATTATTATCCCCTGTATACATTACCTCCCTCTGTATTAGGTGCAGCCTCTCCTTATATTATATTATTATCCCTGTATACATTACATCCCTCTGTATTAGGTGCAGCCTCTCCTTATATTATATTATTATCCCTGTATACATTACATCCCTCTGTATTAGGTGCAGCCTCTCCTTATATTACATTATTATCCCTGTATACATTACATCCCTCTGTATTAGGTGCAGCCTCTCCTTATATTATATTATTATCCCCTGTATACATTACATCCCTCTGTATTAGGTGCAGCCTCTCCTTATATTATATTATTATCTCTGTATACATTACATCCCTCTGTATTAGACGTAGCCTCTCCTTATATTATATTATTATCCCTGTATACATTACATCCCTCTGTATTAGGTGCAGCGTCTCCTTATATTATATTATTATCCCCTGTATACATTACATCCCTCTGTATTAGGTGCAGCCTCTCCTTATATTATATTAATATCGCTGTATACATTACATCCCTCTGTATTAGGTGCAGCCTCTCCTTATATTATATTATTATCCCTGTATACATTACATCCCTCTGTATTAGGTGCATCCTCTCCTTATATTATATTATTATCCCTGTATACATTACATCCCTCTGTATTAGGTGTAGCCTCTCCTTATATTATATTATTATCCCTGTATACATTACATCCCTCTGTATTAGGTGCAGCCTCTCCTTATATTATATTATTATCCCTGTATACATTACATCCCTCTGTATTAGGTGCAGCATCTCCTTATATTATATTATTATCCCTGTATACATTACATCCCTCTGTATTAGCTGCAGCCTCTCCTTATATTATATTATTATCCCTGTATACATTACATCCCTCTGTATTAGGTGCAGCCTCTCCTTATATTATATTATTATCCCCTGTATACATTACATCCCTCTGTATTAGGTGCAGCCTCTCCTTATATTATATTATTATCCCTGTATACATTACATCCCTCTGTATTAGGTGCAGCCTCTCCTTATATTATATTATTATCCCCTGTATACATTACATCCCTCTGTATTAGGTGCAGCCTCTCCTTATATTATATTATTATCCCTGTATACATTACATCCCTCTGTATTAGGTGCAGCCTCTCCTTATATTATATTATTATCCCTGTATACATTATGTCCCTCTGTATTAGGTGCAGCCTCTCCTTATATTATATTATTATCCCTGTATACATTACATCCCTCTGTATTAGGTGAGCCTCTCCTTATATTATATTATTATCCCCTGTATACATTACATCCCTCTGTATTAGGTGCAGCCTCTCCTTATATTATATTATTATCCCCTGTATACATTACATCCCTCTGTATTAGGTGCAGCCTCTCCTTATATTATATTATTATCCCTGTATACATTACATCCCTCTGTATTAGGTGCAGCCTCTCCTTATATTATATTATTATCCCTGTATACATTACATCCCTCTGTATTAGGTGCAGCCTCTCCTTATATTATATTATTATCCCCTGTATACATTACATCCCTCTGTATTAGGTGCAGCCTCTCCTTATATTATATTATTATCCCCTGTATACATTACATCCCTCTGTATTAGGTGCAGCCTCTCCTTATATTATATTATTATCCCTGTATACATTACATCCCTCTGTATTAGGTGCAGCCTCTCCTTATATTATATTATTATCCCTGTATACATTACATCCCTCTGTATTAGGTGCAGCCTCTCCTTATATTATATTATTATCCCTGTATACATTACATCCCTCTGTATTAGGTGCAGCCTCTCCTTATATTATATTATTATCCCTGTATACATTACATCCCTCTGTATTAGGTGCAGCCTCTCCTTATATTATATTATTATCCTGTATACATTACATCCCTCTGTATTAGGTGCAGCCTCTCCTTATATTATATTATTATCCCCTGTATACATTACATCCCTCTGTATTAGGTGCAGCCTCTCCTTATATTATATTAATATCGCTGTATACATTACATCCCTCTGTATTAGGTGCAGCCTCTCCTTATATTATATTATTATCCCCTGTATACATTACATCCCTCTGTATTAGGTGCAGCCTCTCCTTATATTATATTATTATCCCTGTATACATTACATCCCTCTGTATTAGGTGCAGCCTCTCCTTATATTACATAATTATCCCTGTATACATTACATCCCTCTGTATAAGGTGCGACCTCTCCTTATATTACATTATTATCCCCTGTATACATTACATCCCTCTGTATTAGGTGCAGCCTCTCCTTATATTACATTATTATCCCCTGTATACATTACATCCCTCTGTATTAGGTGCAGCCTCTCCTTATATTATATGATTATCCCTGTATACATTACATCCCTCTGTATTAGGTGCAGCCTCTCCTTATATTACATTATTATCCCTGTATACATTACATCCCTCTGTATTAGGTGCAGCCTCTCCTTATATTATATTATTATCCCTGTATACATTACATCCCTCTGTATTAGGTGCAGCCTCTCCTTATATTATATTATTATCCCTGTATACATTACATCCCTCTGTATTAGGTGCAGCCTCTCCTTATATTACATTATTATCCCCTGTATACATTACATCCCTCTGTATTAGGTGCAGCCTCTCCTTATATTATATTATTATCTCTGTATACATTATGTCCCTCTGTATTAGGTGTAGCCTCTCCTTATATTATATTATTATCCCTGTATACATTACATCCCTCTGTATTAGGTGCAGCCTCTCCTTATATTATATTATTATCCCCTGTATACATTACATCCCTCTGTATTAGGTGCAGCCTCTCCTTATATTATATTATTATCCCTGTATACATTACATCCCTCTGTATTAGGTGCAGCCTCTCCTTATATTATATTATTATCCCCTGTATACATTACATCCCTCTGTATTAGGTGCAGCCCCTCCTTATATTATATTATTATCTCTGTATACATTACATCCCTCTGTATTAGGTGCAGCCTCTCCATATATATTATTATTTTCCCCTGTATACATTATGTCCCTCTGTATTAGGTGCAAGCTCTCCTTATATTACATTATTATCCCCTGTATACATTACATCCCTCTGTATTAGGTGCAGCCTCTCCTTATATTATATTATTATCCCTGTATACATTACATCCCTCTGTATTAGGTGCAGCCTCTCCTTATATTATATTATTATCCCCTGTATACATTACATCCCTCTGTATTAGGTGCAGCCTCTCCATATATATTATTATTTTCCCCTGTATACATTATGTCCCTCTGTATTAGGTGCAAGCTCTCCTTATATTATATTATTATCCCCTGTATACATTACATCCCTCTGTATTAGGTGCAGCCTCTCCTTATATTATATTATTATCCCTGTATACATTACATCCCTCTGTATTAGGTGCAGCCTCTCCTTATATTATATTATTATCCCTCTGTATTAGGTGCAGCCTCTCCTTATATTATATTATTATCTCTGTATACATTGCTTTCCTCTGTATTAGGTGCAGCCTCTCCTTATATTACATTATTATCCCTGTATACATTACATCCCTCTGTATTAGGTGCAGCCTCTCCTTATATTACATTATTATCCCCTGTATACATTACATCCCTCTGTATTAGGTGCAGCCTCTCCTTATATTATATTATTATCCCCTGTATAAATTACATCCCTCTGTATTAGGTGCAGCCTCTCCTTATATTATATTATTATCTCTGTATACATTACATCCCTCTGTATTAGGTGCAGCCTCTCCTTATATTATATTATTATCCCTGTATACATTACATCCCTCTGTATTAGGTGCAGCCTCTCCTTATATTATATTATTATCCCCTGTATACATTACATCCCTCTGTATTAGGTGCAGCCTCTCCTTATATTATATTATTATCTCTGTATACATTACATCCCTCTGTATTAGGTGTAGCCTCTCCTTATATTATATTATTATTCCTGTATACATTACATCCCTCTGTATTAGGTGCAGCCTCTCCTTATATTACATTATTATCCCTGTATACATTACATCCCTCTGTATTAGGTGCAGCCTCTCCTTATATTATATTATTATCCCTGTATACATTACATCCCTCTGTATTAGGTGCAGCCTCTCCTTATATTATATTATTATCCCTGTATACATTACATCTCTCTGTATTAGGTGCAGCCTCTCCTTATATTATATTATTATCCCTGTATACATTACATCTCTCTGTATTAGGTGCAGCCTCTCCTTATATTATATTATTATCCCTGTATACATTACATCCCTCTGTATTAGGTGCAGCCTCTCCTTATATTATATTATTATCCCTGTATACATTACATCCCTCTGTATTAGGTGCAGCCTCTCCTTATATTATATTATTATCCCTGTATACATTACATCCCTCTGTATTAGGTGCAGCCTCTCCTTATATTATATTATTATCCCTGTATACATTACATCCCTCTGTATTAGGTGCAGCCTCTCCTTATATTATATTATTATCTCTGTATACATTACATCCCTCTGTATTAGGTGCAGCCTCTCCTTATATTATATTATTATCCCCTGTATACATTACATCCCTCTGTATTAGGTGCAACCTCTCCTTATAGTATATTATTATCCCTGTATACATTACATCCCTCTGTATTAGGTGCAGCCTCTCCTTATATTACATAATTATCCCTGTATACATTACATCCCTCTGTATTAGGTGCAGCCTCTCCTTATATTACATTATTATCCCCTGTATACATTACATCCCTCTGTATTAGGTGCAGCCTCTCCTTATATTATATGATTATCCCTGTATACATTACATCCCTCTGTATTAGGTGCAGCCTCTCCTTATATTACATTATTATCCCTGTATACATTACATCCCTCTGTATTAGGTGCAGCCTCTCCTTATATTACATTATTATCCCTGTATACATTACATCCCTCTGTATTAGGTGCAGCCTCTCCTTATATTATATTATTATCCCCTGTATAAATTACATCCCTCTGTATTAGGTGCAGCCTCTCCTTATATTATATTATTATCCCTGTATACATTACATCCCTCTGTATTATGTGCAGCCTCTCCTTATATTATATTATTATCCCCTGTATACATTACATCCCTCTGTATCAGGTGCAGCCTCTCCTTATATTACATTATTATCCCCTGTATACATTACATCCCTCTGTATTAGGTGCAGCCTCTCCTTATATTATATTATTATCCCTGTATACATTACATCCCTCTGTATTAGGTGCAGCCTCTCCTTATATTATATTATTATCCCTGTATACATTATGTCCTTCTGTATTAGGTGCAGCCTCTCCTTATATTATATTATTATCTCTGTATACATTATGTCCCTCTGTATTAGGTGTAGCCTCTCCTTATATTATATTATTATCCCTGTATACATTACATCCCTCTGTATTAGGTGCAGCCTCTCCTTATATTATATTATTATCCCCTGTATACATTACATCCCTCTGTATTAGGTGCAGCCTCTCCTTATATTATATTATTATCCCTGTATACATTACATCCCTCTGTATTAGGTGCAGCCTCTCCTTATATTATATTATTATCTCTGTATACATTACATCCCTCTGTATTAGGTGCAGCCTCTCCATATATATTATTATTTTCCCCTGTATACATTATGTCCCTCTGTATTAGGTGCAAGCTCTCCTTATATTATATTATTATCCCCTGTATACATTACATCCCTCTGTATTAGGTGCAGCCTCTCCTTATATTATATTAATATCGCTGTATACATTACATCCCTCTGTATTAGGTGCAGCCTCTCCTTATATTATATTATTATCCCTATATACATTACATCCCTCTGTATTAGGTGCAGCCTCTCCTTATATTATATTATTATCCCTTGTATACATTACATCCCTCTGTATTAGGTGCAGCCTCTCCTTATATTATATTATTATCCTCTGTATACATTACATCCCTCTGTATTAGGTGCAGCCTCTCCTTATATTATATTATTATCCCTGTATACATTACATCCCTCTGTATTAGGTGCAGCCTCTCCTTATATTATATTATTATCTCTGTATACATTACATCCCTCTGTATTAGGTGCAGCCTCTCCTTATATTATATTATTATCCCTGTATACATTACATCCCTCTGTATTAGGTGCAGCCTCTCCTTATATTATATTATTACCCCCTGTATACATTACATCCCTCTGTATTAGGTGCAGCCTCTCCTTATATTATATTATTATCCCCTGTATACATTACATCCCTCTGTATTAGGTGCAGCCTCTCCTTATATTACATTATTATCCCCTGTATACATTACATCCCTCTGTATTAGGTGCAGCCTCTCCTTATATTATATTATTATCCCTGTATACATTACATCCCTCTGTATTAGGTGTAGCCTCTCCTTATATTACATTATTATCCCCTGTATACATTACATCCCTCTGTATTAGGTGCAGCCTCTCCTTATATTATATTATTATCCCTGTATACATTACATCCCTCTGTATTAGGTGTAGCCTCTCCTTATATTACATTATTATCCCCTGTATACATTACATCCCTCTGTATTAGGTGCAGCCTCTCCTTATATTATATTATTATCCCTGTATACATTACATCCCTCTGTATTAGGTGCAGCCTCTCCTTATATTATATTATTATCCCTGTATACATTACATCCCTCTGTATTAGGTGCAGCCTCTCCTTATATTATATTATTATCCCTGTATACATTACATCCCTCTGTATTAGGTGCAGCCTCTCCTTATATTATTATCCCCTGTATACATTACATCCCTCTGTATTAGGTGCAGCCTCTCCTTATATTATATTATTATCCCCTGTATACATTACATCCCTCTGTATTAGGTGCAGCCTCTCCTTATATTATATTATTATCCCCTGTATACATTACATCCCTCTGTATTAGGTGCAGCCTCTCCTTATATTATATTATTATCTCTGTATACATTACATCCCTCTGTATTAGGTGCAGCCTCTCCTTATATTATATTATTATCCCCTGTATACATTACATTCCTCTGTATTAGGTGCAGCCTATCCTTATATTATATTATTATCCCCTGTATACATTACATCCCTCTGTATTAGGTGCAGCCTCTCCTTATATTATATTATTATCCCCTATATACATTACATCCCTCTGTATTAGGTGCAACCTCTCCTTATATTATATTATATTATTATCTCTGTATACATTACATCCCTCTGTATTAGGTGCAGCCTCTCCTTATATTATGTTATTATCCCTGTATACATTACATCCCTCTGTATTAGGTACAGCCTCTCCTTATATTATATTATTATCCCCTGTATACATTACATCCCTCTGTATTAGGTGCAGCCTCTCCTTATATTATATTATTATCCCTGTATACATTACATCCCTCTGTATTAGGTGCAGCCTCTCCTTATATTATATTATTATCCCCTGTATACATTACATCTCTCTCTATTAGGTGTAGCCTCTCCTTATATTACATTATTATCCCTGTATACATTGCATCCCTCTGTATTAGGTGCAGCCTCTCCTTATATTATATTATTATCCCTGTATACATTACATTCCTCTGTATTAGGTGTAGCCTCTCCTTATATTATATTATTAACCCTGTATACATTACATCCCTCTGTATTAGGTGCAGCCTCTCCTTATATTATATTATTATCCCTGTATACATTACATCCCTCTGTATTAGGTGCAGCCTCTCCTTATATTATATTATTATCCCCTGTATACATTACATCCCTCTGTATTAGGTGCAGTCTCTCCTTATATTATATTATCTCTGTATACATTACATCCCTCTGTATTAGGTGCAGCCTCTCCTTATATTATATTATTATCCCTGTATACATTATATCCCTCTGTATTAGGTGCAGCCTATCCTTATATTATATTATTATCCCTGTATACATTACATCCCTCTGTATTAGGTGCAGCCTCTCCTTATATTATATTATTATCCCCTGTATACATTACATCCCTCTGTATTAGGTGCAGCCTCTCCTTATATTATATTATTATCCCTGTATACATTACATCCCTCTGTATTAGGTGCAGCCTCTCCTTATATTATATTATTATCCCTGTATACATTACATCCCTCTGTATTAGGTGCAGCCTCTCCTTATATTATATTATTATCTCTGTATACATTACATCCCTCTGTATTAGGTGCAGCCTCTCCTTATATTATATTATTATCCCCTGTATACATTACATTCCTCTGTATTAGGTGCAGCCTCTCCTTATATTATATTATTATCCCCTGTATACATTACATTCCTCTGTATTAGGTGTAGCCTCTCCTTATATTATATTATTATCCCTGTATACATTACATCCCTCTGTATTACGTGTAGCCTCTCCTTATATTATATTATTATCCCTGTATACATTACATCCCTCTGTATTAGGTGCAGCCTCTCCTTATATTATATTATTATCCCTGTATACATTACATCCCTCTGTATTAGGTGCAGCCTCTCCTTATATTATATTATTATCCCCTGTATAAATTACATCCCTCTGTATTAGGTGCAGCCTCTCCTTATATTATATTATTATCCCTGTATACATTACATCCCTCTGTATCAGGTGCAGCCTCTCCTTATATTATATTATTATCCCCTGTATACATTACATCCCTCTGTATTAGGTGCAGCCTCTCCTTATATTATATTATTATCCCTGTATACATTACATCCCTCTGTATTAGGTGCAGCATCTCCTTATATTATATTATTATCCCTGTATACATTACATCCCTCTGTATTAGGTGCAGCCTCTCCTTATATTATATTAATATCGCTGTATACATTACATCCCTCTGTATTAGGTGCAGCCTCTCCTTATATTATATTATTATCCCTATATACATTACATCCCTCTGTATTAGGTGCAGCCTCTCCTTATATTATATTATTATCCCTTGTATACATTACATCCCTCTGTATTAGGTGCAGCCTCTCCTTATATTATATTATTATCCTCTGTATACATTACATCCCTCTGTATTAGGTGCAGCCTCTCCTTATATTATATTATTATCCCTGTATACATTACATCCCTCTGTATTAGGTGCAGCCTCTCCTTATATTATATTATTATCCCCTGTATACATTACCTCCCTCTGTATTAGGTGCAGCCTCTCCTTATATTATATTATTATCCCCTGTATACATTACCTCCCTCTGTATTAGGTGCAGCCTCTCCTTATATTATATTATTATCCCTGTATACATTACATCCCTCTGTATTAGGTGCAGCCTCTCCTTATATTATATTATTATCCCTGTATACATTACATCCCTCTGTATTAGGTGCAGCCTCTCCTTATATTACATTATTATCCCTGTATACATTACATCCCTGTGTATTAGGTGCAGCCTCTCCTTATATTATATTATTATCCCCTGTATACATTACATCCCTCTGTATTAGGTGCAGCCTCTCCTTATATTATATTATTATCTCTGTATACATTACATCCCTCTGTATTAGACGTAGCCTCTCCTTATATTATATTATTATCCCTGTATACATTACATCCCTCTGTATTAGGTGCAGCGTCTCCTTATATTATATTATTATCCCCTGTATACATTACATCCCTCTGTATTAGGTGCAGCCTCTCCTTATATTATATTAATATCGCTGTATACATTACATCCCTCTGTATTAGGTGCAGCCTCTCCTTATATTATATTATTATCCCTGTATACATTACATCCCTCTGTATTAGGTGCATCCTCTCCTTATATTATATTATTATCCCTGTATACATTACATCCCTCTGTATTAGGTGTAGCCTCTCCTTATATTATATTATTATCCCTGTATACATTACATCCCTCTGTATTAGGTGCAGCATCTCCTTATATTATATTATTATCCCTGTATACATTACATCCCTCTGTATTAGGTGCAGCCTCTCCTTATATTATATTATTATCCCTGTATACATTACATCCCTCTGTATTAGGTGCAGCCTCTCCTTATATTATATTATTATCCCCTGTATACATTACATCCCTCTGTATTAGGTGCAGCCTCTCCTTATATTATATTATTATCCCTGTATACATTACATCCCTCTGTATTAGGTGCAGCCTCTCCTTATATTATATTATTATCCCCTGTATACATTACATCCCTCTGTATTAGGTGCAGCCTCTCCTTATATTATATTATTATCCCTGTATACATTACATCCCTCTGTATTAGGTGCAGCCTCTCCTTATATTATATTATTATCCCTGTATACATTATGTCCCTCTGTATTAGGTGCAGCCTCTCCTTATATTATATTATTATCCCTGTATACATTACATCTCTCTGTATTAGGTGAGCCTCTCCTTATATTATATTATTATCCCCTGTATACATTACATCCCTCTGTATTAGGTGCAGCCTCTCCTTATATTATATTATTATCCCCTGTATACATTACATCCCTCTGTATTAGGTGCAGCCTCTCCTTATATTATATTATTATCCCTGTATACATTACATCCCTCTGTATTAGGTGCAGCCTCTCCTTATATTATATTATTATCCCTGTATACATTACATCCCTCTGTATTAGGTGCAGCCTCTCCTTATATTATATTATTATCCCCTGTATACATTATATCCCTCTGTATTAGGTGCAGCCTCTCCTTATATTATATTATTATCCCCTGTATACATTACATCCCTCTGTATTAGGTGCAGCCTCTCCTTACATTATATTATTATCCCTATATACATCCCTCTGTATTAGGTGCAGCCTCTCCTTATATTATATTATTATCCCTGTATACATTACATCCCTCTGTATTAGGTGCAGCCTCTCCTTATATTATATTATTATCCCTGTATACATTACATCCCTCTGTATTAGGTGCAGTCTCTCCTTATATTATATTATTATCCCTGTATACATTACATCCCTCTGTATTAGGTGCAGCCTCTCCTTATATTATATTATTATCTGTGTATACATTACATCCCTCTGTATTAGGTGCAGCCTCACCTTATATTATATTATTATCCCCTGTATACATTACATCTCTCTGTATTAGGTGCAGCCTCTCCTTATATTATATTAATATCGCTGTATACATTACATCCCTCTGTATTAGGTGCAGCCTCTCCTTATATTATATTATTATCCCCTGTATACATTACATCCCTCTGTATTAGGTGCAACCTCTCCTTATAGTATATTATTATCCCTGTATACATTACATCCCTCTGTATTAGGTGCAGCCTCTCCTTATATTACATAATTATCCCTGTATACATTACATCCCTCTGTATAAGGTGCGACCTCTCCTTATATTACATTATTATCCCCTGTATACATTACATCCCTCTGTATTAGGTGCAGCCTCTCCTTATATTACATTATTATCCCCTGTATACATTACATCCCTCTGTATTAGGTGCAGCCTCTCCTTATATTATATGATTATCCCTGTATACATTACATCCCTCTGTATTAGGTGCAGCCTCTCCTTATATTACATTATTATCCCTGTATACATTACATCCCTCTGTATTAGGTGCAGCCTCTCCTTATATTATATTATTATCCCTGTATACATTACATCCCTCTGTATTAGGTGCAGCCTCTCCTTATATTATATTATTATCCCTGTATACATTACATCCCTCTGTATTAGGTGCAGCCTCTCCTTATATTACATTATTATCCCCTGTATACATTACATCCCTCTGTATTAGGTGCAGCCTCTCCTTATATTATATTATTATCTCTGTATACATTATGTCCCTCTGTATTAGGTGTAGCCTCTCCTTATATTATATTATTATCCCTGTATACATTACATCCCTCTGTATTAGGTGCAGCCTCTCCTTATATTATATTATTATCCCCTGTATACATTACATCCCTCTGTATTAGGTGCAGCCTCTCCTTATATTATATTATTATCCCTGTATACATTACATCCCTCTGTATTAGGTGCAGCCTCTCCTTATATTATATTATTATCCCCTGTATACATTACATCCCTCTGTATTAGGTGCAGCCCCTCCTTATATTATATTATTATCTCTGTATACATTACATCCCTCTGTATTAGGTGCAGCCTCTCCATATATATTATTATTTTCCCCTGTATACATTATGTCCCTCTGTATTAGGTGCAAGCTCTCCTTATATTACATTATTATCCCCTGTATACATTACATCCCTCTGTATTAGGTGCAGCCTCTCCTTATATTATATTATTATCCCTGTATACATTACATTCCTCTGTATTAGGTGCAGCCTCTCCTTATATTATATTATTATCCCCTGTATACATTACATCCCTCTGTATTAGGTGCAGCCTCTCCTTATATTATATTATTATCTCTGTATACATTACATCCCTCTGTATTAGGTGCAGCCTCTCCATATATATTATTATTTTCCCCTGTATACATTATGTCCCTCTGTATTAGGTGCAAGCTCTCCTTATATTATATTATTATCCCCTGTATACATTACATCCCTCTGTATTAGGTGCAGCCTCTCCTTATATTATATTATTATCCCTGTATACATTACATCCCTCTGTATTAGGTGCAGCCTCTCCTTATATTATATTATTATCCCTCTGTATTAGGTGCAGCCTCTCCTTATATTATATTATTATCTCTGTATACATTGCTTTCCTCTGTATTAGGTGCAGCCTCTCCTTATATTACATTATTATCCCTGTATACATTACATCCCTCTGTATTAGGTGCAGCCTCTCCTTATATTACATTATTATCCCCTGTATACATTACATCCCTCTGTATTAGGTGCAGCCTCTCCTTATATTATATTATTATCCCCTGTATAAATTACATCCCTCTGTATTAGGTGCAGCCTCTCCTTATATTATATTATTATCTCTGTATACATTACATCCCTCTGTATTAGGTGCAGCCTCTCCTTATATTATATTATTATCCCTGTATACATTACATCCCTCTGTATTAGGTGCAGCCTCTCCTTATATTATATTATTATCCCCTGTATACATTACATCCCTCTGTATTAGGTGCAGCCTCTCCTTATATTATATTATTATCTCTGTATACATTACATCCCTCTGTATTAGGTGTAGCCTCTCCTTATATTATATTATTATTCCTGTATACATTACATCCCTCTGTATTAGGTGCAGCCTCTCCTTATATTACATTATTATCCCTGTATACATTACATCCCTCTGTATTAGGTGCAGCCTCACCTTATATTATATTATTATCCCTGTATACATTACATCCCTCTGTATTAGGTGCAGCCTCTCCTTATATTATATTATTATCCCTGTATACATTACATCTCTCTGTATTAGGTGCAGCCTCTCCTTATATTATATTATTATCCCTGTATACATTACATCTCTCTGTATTAGGTGCAGCCTCTCCTTATATTATATTATTATCCCTGTATACATTACATCCCTCTGTATTAGGTGCAGCCTCTCCTTATATTATATTATTATCCCTGTATACATTACATCCCTCTGTATTAGGTGCAGCCTCTCCTTATATTATATTATTATCCCTGTATACATTACATCCCTCTGTATTAGGTGCAGCCTCTCCTTATATTATATTATTATCCCTGTATACATTACATCCCTCTGTATTAGGTGCAGCCTCTCCTTATATTATATTATTATCTCTGTATACATTACATCCCTCTGTATTAGGTGCAGCCTCTCCTTATATTATATTATTATCCCCTGTATACATTACATCCCTCTGTATTAGGTGCAACCTCTCCTTATAGTATATTATTATCCCTGTATACATTACATCCCTCTGTATTAGGTGCAGCCTCTCCTTATATTACATAATTATCCCTGTATACATTACATCCCTCTGTATTAGGTGCAGCCTCTCCTTATATTACATTATTATCCCCTGTATACATTACATCCCTCTGTATTAGGTGCAGCCTCTCCTTATATTATATGATTATCCCTGTATACATTACATCCCTCTGTATTAGGTGCAGCCTCTCCTTATATTACATTATTATCCCTGTATACATTACATCCCTCTGTATTAGGTGCAGCCTCTCCTTATATTATATTATTATCCCTGTATACATTACATCCCTCTGTATTAGGTGCAGCCTCTCCTTATATTATATTATTATCCCTGTATACATTATGTCCCTCTGTATTAGGTGCAGCCTCTCCTTATATTATATTATTATCTCTGTATACATTATGTCCCTCTGTATTAGGTGTAGCCTCTCCTTATATTATATTATTATCCCTGTATACATTACATCCCTCTGTATTAGGTGCAGCCTCTCCTTATATTATATTATTATCCCCTGTATACATTACATCCCTCTGTATTAGGTGCAGCCTCTCCTTATATTATATTATTATCCCTGTATACATTACATCCCTCTGTATTAGGTGCAGCCTCTCCTTATATTATATTATTATCTCTGTATACATTACATCCCTCTGTATTAGGTGCAGCCTCTCCATATATATTATTATTTTCCCCTGTATACATTATGTCCCTCTGTATTAGGTGCAAGCTCTCCTTATATTATATTATTATCCCCTGTATACATTACATCCCTCTGTATTAGGTGCAGCCTCTCCTTATATTATATTATTATCCCTGTATACATTACATCCCTCTGTATTAGGTGCAGCCTCTCCTTATATTATATTATTATCCCTCTGTATTAGGTGCAGCCTCTCCTTATATTATATTATTATCTCTGTATACATTGCTTTCCTCTGTATTAGGTGCAGCCTCTCCTTATATTACATTATTATCCCTGTATACATTACATCCCTCTGTATTAGGTGCAGCCTCTCCTTATATTACATTATTATCCCCTGTATACATTACATCCCTCTGTATTAGGTGCAGCCTCTCCTTATATTATATTATTATCCCCTGTATAAATTACATCCCTCTGTATTAGGTGCAGCCTCTCCTTATATTATATTATTATCTCTGTATACATTACATCCCTCTGTATTAGGTGCAGCCTCTCCTTATATTATATTATTATCCCTGTATACATTACATCCCTCTGTATTAGGTGCAGCCTCTCCTTATATTATATTATTATCCCCTGTATACATTACATCCCTCTGTATTAGGTGCAGCCTCTCCTTATATTATATTATTATCTCTGTATACATTACATCCCTCTGTATTATTATGTCTCTCTTTATTAGGTGCAGCCTCTGCGTATAGTGTATTATCCCTGTATACATTGTCTCTCTGTATTAGGTGCAGCCTCTGCTTATAGTGTAATATCCCTGTATACATTGTCTCTCTGTATTAGGTGCAGCCTCTGCGTATAGTGTATTATCCCTGTATACATTATGTCCCTCTGTATTAGGTGCAGCCTCTGCGTATAGTGTATGATCCCTGTATACATTGTCTCTCTGTATGTAGCAGGTCCCTGTACAGAAGATTATTGTCTGCACCAGTTGTTTAATGCTCTGCACATTGTTCCCAGAGCTCAGTTGGTAATAACTAGTTAAGTACTGGCAGTCGCTTTACAACCTGAATGTATTTTATGTGCTTGACCATTCACAAAACACTTCATGCAAATACAGCTGAGAGCGCTGGTTCTGTAACATTCTTGTGTAGTAAACAGCACAGCAGGAATTTATAGGGACGGAACTGAGGAACTCCCAGAACAGACACACCTGTTCCCTATAATAGATGCACCTCTATCCCACATCTGATCTCTCTACTCCCCAGATCAGACTTACCTGCCCTCCGAGATCTGACTTACCTGCCCTCCTAGATCTGACTTACCTGCCCTCCCAGATCTAACCTACCTGCCCTCCCACATCTAACCTACCTGCCCTCCTAGAACTGACCTACCTGCCCTCCTAGATCTGACTTACCTGCCCTCCTAGACCCGACTAACCTGCCCTCCCAGATCTAACCTACCTGCCCTCCCAGATCTGACCTACCTGCCCTCCCAGATCTGACCTACCTGCCCTCCCACATCTAACCTACCTGCCCTCCTAGATCTGACCTACCTGCCCTCCTAGATCTGACCTACCTGCCCTCCGAGATCTGACCTACCTGCCCTCCGAGATCTGACCTACCTGCCCTCCCAGATCTGACCTACCTGCCCTCCCAGATCTGACCTACCTGCCCTCCCAGATCTGGCCTACCTGCCCTCCCAGATCTGGCCTACCTGCCCTCCCAGATCTGACCTACCTGCCCTCCCAGATCTGACCTACCTGCCATCTTAGATCTAACTTACCTGCCCCCCAGATCTGACCTACCTGTCCCCCCCAGATCTGACCTACCTGTCCTACCAGATCTGACCTACCTGCCCTCCTAGATCTGACCTACCTGCCCCCACAGATCTGACCTACATGCCCCCCCAGATCTGACCTACCTTCCCCTCTTTGATCTGACCTAGTTGCTTCCCAAAATCTGACCTACCTGCCCCCTCACTCTGACGTACCTGCCCCCCTCAGATTCGACCTACCTGCTCTCCCAGATCTGGCCTATCTGCCTCTTAGATCTGACCTTAATGACCTTACAGATCTGACCTACCTGCTCCCCCCAGAACAGACACATCTGTTCCCTAAAATAGGTGTACTTCTGTCCCACCTCTAACCTATCCACTCCAAGATAAAACTTACCTTCTCTTGAGATCTGACCTACCTGCCCCTCTAGAACACTCACACCTGTTCCCTATGATAGATGCACCTCTGTCCTGCATCTGACCCATCTACTGTTGCCCATATAAGACCTATCTATCCCCTCCAGATCAGATCCATCTGCCCCCCTTCCAGATCAGACACATCTGCCCCCTTCCAGATCAGACCCATCTGCCCCCCTTCCAGATCAGACCCATCTGCCCCCCTTCCAGATCAGACCCATCTGAACCCCTTCCAGATCAGACCCATCTGAACCCCTTCCAGATCAGACCCATCTGAACCCCTTCCAGATCAGACCCATCTGCCCCCCTTCCAGATCAGACCCATCTGCCCCCCTTCCAGATCAGACCCATCTGCCCCCCTTCCAGATCAGACCCATTTGACCCCCTTCCAGATCAGACCCATTTGCCCCCCTTCCAGTTCAAACCCATCTGCCCCCCTTCCATTTCAGACCCATATGCCCCCTTCCAGATCAGACCCATCTGCCCCCCCTTCCAGATCAGACCCATCTGCCCCCCCTTCCAAATCAGACCCATCTGCCCCCCTTCCAGATCAGACCCGCATCTGACCCATCTACTATTGCCCATATAAGACCTATCTATCCTCTCCAGATCAGATCCATCTGCCCCCTTCCAGATCAGACCCATCTGCCCCCTTCCAGATCAGACCCATCTGCCCCCCTTCCAGATCAGACCCATCTGACCCCCTTCCAGATCAGAACCATCTGCCCCCTTCCAAATCAGACCCATCTGCCCCCCTTCCAGATCAGACCCATTTGACCCCCTTCCAGATCAGACCCATTTGACCCCCTTCCAGATCAGACCCATTTGACCCCCTTCCAGATCAGACCCATTTGACCCCCTTCCAGATCAGACCCATTTGCCCCCCTTCCAGATCAGACCCATTTGCCCCCCTTCCAGATCAGACCCATCTGCCCCCCTTCCATTTCAGACCCATCTGCCCTCCTTCCAGTTCAGACCCATCTGCCCCCCTTCCAGATCAGACCCATCTGCCCCCCCTTCCAGATCAGACCCATCTGCCCCCCACTCAGGATAAGACCCCCCCCTCCAGATCAGGCACATCTGCCTCCTCTATATCGGACCCATATATCCCCTCCAGATCAGACCCATCTGTTCCCTTGAATAGATTTACCTCTACCTACATCTGACCCACCTGTCCAACCCTGATCTGTGCCATTTAAAAAATACAGAGCTGTCAACTAGGATAGATGCATCTATGTCCCGCACCTGACCAAACTTACGCCAGATCTTACCCATCTGCCCCCTTAAGATCAAACCCTCATATTACCTCAGATAAGACAATTTTATTCCCCCATTCAGACCCTCCTATTGCTCTAGATCACTCTCCGATCCCCCAGATAAGACCTTTCTATTCCACCAGATTAGACCTTTCTATCTTCCTCAGATCAGACCCTCCTATTCCCCCAGATCAGACCCTCCTATTGCTCTAGATCAGACTCTCCCATCCCCCAGATCAGACCCTCCTATTCCCCCAGATCAGGCCCTCCTATTTACCCATATCTTCTCCTATTACCTCAAATCAGACCCACCTATTACCTCAGATCAGACCCTCTTTTCTCCCATATCAGACCTTCCTATTCCCCCAGATTAGACCCTCCTGTTACCTAAGATCAGACCCTCATATTGCCTCATATCAGACCCTCCTATTGCCTCATATCAGACCCTCCTATTGCCTAAGATTAGTCCATCCTATTCCCTAAGATTAGTCCCTCCTATTCCCTCAGACCAGACCCTCCTATTCCCTCAGATCAGACCCTCCTATTCCCTCAGATCAAACCTCCCTATTCTCTCAGATCAGACCCCCCTATTCTCTCAGATCAAACCCTCCTATTCCTTCAGATCAGACCTCCCTATTCTCTCAGATCAGACCCCACTATTCTCTCAGATCAGACCCCCTATTCTCTCAGATCAGGCACTCCCATTCCCTCAGATTAGGCCCTCCCATTCCCTCAGATCAGACCCTCCCATTCCCTCAGATCAGACCCTCCTATTCCCTTAGATCAGACCCTCCCATTCCCTCATATCAGACCCTCCTATTCCCTCAGATTAGACCCTCCCAATCCCTCATATCAGACCCCCCTATTCTCTCAGATCAGACCCCCCTATTCTCTCAGATCAGGCACTCCCATTCCCTCAGATTAGCCCCTCCCATTCCCTCAGACCAGACTCCCCTATTCCCTCAGATCAGACTCCCCTATTCCCTCAGATCAGACCCTCCTATTGCCTCAGATTAGGCCCTCCCATTCCCTCAGATTAGACCCTCCTATTCCCTCAGATCAGACCCTCCTATTCCCTCAGATTAGACCCTCCTATTCCCTCAGATCAGACCCTCCTATTCCCTCAGATCAGACCCTCCCATTCCCCCAGATCAGACCCTCCCATTCCCTCAGATTAGGTCCTCCCATTCCCTCAGATTAGGCCCTCCCATTCCCTCAGATTAGGCCCTCCCATTCCCTCAGATTAGACCCTCCCAATCCCTCAGATTAGACCCTCCTGTTACCTAAAATCAGACCCTCCTATTCCCTCAGATCAGACCCCCCTATTCTCTCAGATCAGGCACTCCCATTCCCTCAGATTAGCCCCTCCCATTCCCTCGGATCAGACTCCCCTATTTCCTCAGATTAGACTCCCCTATTCCCTCAGATCAGACCCTCCTATTCCCTCAGATTAGGCCCTCCCATTCCCTCAGATCAGACCTCCTATTCCCTCAGATTAGACCCTCCTATTCCCTCAGATCAGACCCTCCCATTCCCCCAGATCAGACCCTCCCATTCCCTCAGATTAGGCCCTCCCATTCCCTCAGATTAGACCCTCCCAATCCCTCAGATTAGACCCTCCCAATCCCTCAGATTAGACCCTCCCAATCCCTCAGATTAGACCCTCCTAATCCCTCAGATTAGACCCTCCTAATCCCTCAGATTAGACCCTCCTAATCGCTCAGATTAGACCTTCCTTTTACCCCAGATCAGAGCTAAATAATAACAATCTTTCTATCTATTTTAAATTCTTGTGAGGCTGTGACAAGGGACATTTATAGCATTGTGCTCTTGCAGACATATTGCCAACCTAATGCCATCACCACATGTGCAATAGATTCATTGTGATGAGATTGACCAGCATATTTTTACCTAGAAGATTCCACCCAACTAATAATTAGTATTATGTGAGTCACTGAAGTAGTGACATTTTGTTAAGGGATTTAAAGAGAGATGAGTAGATTAACATCTCTGAATCACGTAGAACGTAACATTCTGCGGCTGCTAAAAGCACCAGACCTTGTGGCTTTTGTAGACTGTTTGTGTCTGGGGAAGGAAATCTCTAAAGCAACAGAATCCTTTTTGTGGGTGTCAGTGACACAAGTGGATCAGGTTATCTGGACGTGATTTTTGTGGGCAAAGGGTTAGTGTTGGGCATGAGATTAAAACCTTCTAGCCCTCTTGTATGTACAAGGGGTTAATGTCATGTGACACTGATGTACAGGAGATGTGTCATGTGACACTGATGTACAGGAGATGTGACATGTGACACTGATGTACAGGAGATGTTGCATGTGACACTGATGTACAGGAGATGTGACATGTGACACTGATGTACAGGAGATGTGACACGTGACACTGATGTACAGGAGATGTGACACTGATGTACAGGAGATGTGACACTGATGTACAGGAGATGTGATGTGTGACACTGATGTACAGGAGATGTGACACTGATGTACAGGAGATGTGACGTGTGACACTGATGTACAGGAGATGTGACATGTGACACTGATATACAGGAGATGTGACGCGTGACACTGATGTACAGGAGATGTGACGTGTGACACTGATGTACAGGAGATGTGACGTGTGACACTGATGTACAGGAGATGTGACGTGTGACACTGATGTACAGGAGATGTGACACTGATGTACAGGAGATGTGATGTGTGACACTGATGTACAGGAGATGTGACACTGATGTACAGGAGATGTGACGTGTGACACTGATGTACAGGAGATGTGACGTGTGACACTGATGTACAGGAGATGTGACATGTGACACTGATGTACAGGAGATGTGACGCGTGACACTGATGTACAGGAGATGTGACGTGTGACACTGATGTACAGGAGATGTGACGTGTGACACTGATGTACAGGAGATGTGACGTGTGACACTGATATACAGGAGATGTGACGTGTGACACTGATGTACAGGAGATGTGACACTGATGTACAGGAGATGTGACGTGTGACACTGATGTACAGGAGATGTGACGCGTGACACTGATGTACAGGAGATGTGACGTGTGACACTGATGTACAAGAGATGTGACGTGTGACACTGATGTACAGGAGATGTGACACTGATGTACAGGAGATGTGACATGTGACACTGATGTACAGATGTGACGTGTGACACTGATGTACAGGAGATGTGACACTGATGTACAGGAGATGTGACGTGTGACACTGATGTACAAGAGATGTGACGTGTGACACTGATGTACAAGAGATGTGACGTGTGACACTGATGTACAAGAGATGTGACCTGTGACACTGATGTACAGGAGATGTGACGTGTGACACTGATGTACAAGAGATGTGACATGTGACACTGATGTACAGGAGATGTGATGTGTGACACTGATGTACAGGAGATGTGACACTGATGTACAGGAGATGTGACATGTGACACTGATGTACAGGAGATGTGACATGTGACACTGATGTACAGGAGATGTGACGTGTGACACTGATGTACAGTAGATGTGACACTGATGTACAGGAGATGTGACATGTGACACTGATGTACAGGAGATGTGACATGTGACACTGATGTACAGGAGATGTGACGTGTGACACTGATGTACAGGAGATTTGACACTGATGTACAGGAGATGTGACCTGTGACACTGATGTACAGGAGATGTGACACTGATGTACAGGAGATGTGACATTGACACTGATGTACAGGAGATGTGACCTGTGACACTGATGTACAAGAGATGTGACGTGTGACACTGATGTACAGGAGATGTGACATGTGACACTGATGTACAGGAGATGTGACATGTGACACTGATGTACAGGAGATGTGACATGTGACACTGATGTACAGGAGATTTATTTCTTATATGCAGAATGATAAATAACACTAAGCTATATGGAGATATTTGCTGTGTTGGTCACAATATTTATTCTCAAGTGAGTCCATACAATAAAATTTAGGAGTTTCACGCTCTAAGCTCTGTGCTTTTGTTTGTATTTGAGAGTTTGTACTTTGAGTGTTTTACAAGGAATGAAACAGGAATCTGTCAGTCCCTTTAAAGATGTTTAGCCAGGATGTTTTTGTGTGATTTGTGACACGTGACAGCACATAGTATTGTTAATATTCGAAATTCTGCAGACTCAGGTTCACATTGTTGCGACAGACAGGAAGTGAGCGAGGATACTATACATAGTACAGTGTTGTGATTTTATTACCCAGTTTTATCCAGTTTGACGACAAACTAAATTATTGTCATTTTGTTGAGACAATTGACCCAGGAAGCAGCTAAACGTCAGCTGTGACAGCCTCAGCTGGGACTCTGGAGAACATTCTTACATCCCCCCCCCTTAAATCCTGACACTTAGGAATCCAGAGGCTAAGGGCAGAATCAAGGAGCTCCTGGAGTTGGAGATAAATAGGCAGCTTTGTGTAGGGTGTGATACAGGAATTGATACCAGAGGTTTCCCTCTTCGCAGTGACCCCCAATAGCTGTGATAAATCATTGTCTTCCTCTTTTCCCTTCCCTGTGACAGACTATGCCAGCCTCACCTACTCTCACATTGTATCTGTTCTGTACCTGACCGCTCTTCCTGCCCTGTGCCAGCCTCACCTACTCTCACATTGTATCTGTTCTGTACCTGACCGCTCTTCCTACCCTGTACCAACCTCACCTACCCTCACATCTTAACTGTCCAGTACCTGACTGCTCTTCCTGCCCTGTGCCAGCCTCACCTACCCTCACATTGTATCTGTCCAGTACCTGACCTCTCTTCCTGCCCTGTGCCAGCCTCACCTACTCTCACATTGTATCTGTTCTGTACCTGACCGCTCTTCCGGCCCTGTGCCAGCATCACCTACCCTCAGATTGTAACTGTTCTGTACCTGACCTCTCTTCCTGCCCTGTGCCAGCCTCACCTCACATTGTAACTGTTCTGTACCTGACCGCTCTTCCTGCCCTGTGCCAACCTCACCTACACTCACATTGTAACTGTTCTGTACCTGACCGCTCTTCCTGCTCTGTACCAACCTCACCTACACTCACATTGTAACTGTTCTGTACTTGACCTCTCTTCCTGCTCTGTACCAACCTCACCTACACTCACATTGTAACTGTTCTGTACCTGACCGCTCTTCCTGCTCTGTACCAACCTCACCTACACTCACATTGTAACTGTTCTGTACCTGACCGCTCTTCCTGCTCTGTACCAACCTCACCTACACTCACATTGTAACTGTTCTGTACTTGACCTCTCTTCCTGCTCTGTACCAACCTCACCTACCCTTACATTGTAACTGTTCTGTACCTGACCTCTCTACCTGCTCTGTACCAACCTCACCTTCACTCACATTGTAACTGTTCTGTACTTGACCTCTCATCCTGCTCTGTACCAACCTCACCTACCCTTACATTGTAACTGTTCTGTACCTGACCTCTCTTCCGGCCCTGTGCCAGCCTCACCTACTCTCACATTGTATCTGTTCTGTACCTGACCGCTCTTCCGGCCCTGTGCCAGCCTCACCTAACCTCAGATTGTAACTGTTCTGTACCTGACCGCTCTTCCTGCCCTGTGCCAGCCTCACCTCACATTGTAACTGTTCTGTACCAGACCTCTCTTCCTGCCCTGTACCAACCTCACCTACCCTCACATTGTAACTGTCAAGTACCTGACTTTTCTTTCTGCTCTGTACCAACCTCACCTACCCTCACATTGTAACTGTTCAGTACCTGACCTCTCTTCTTGCCCTGTGCCAGCCTCCCCTACCCTCACATTGTAATTATCCAGTACCTTACCACTATTCCTGCCCTGTACCAGCCTCACCTACTCACACACTGTGCCTGTTTAGTACCTAACCACTCTTCCTGCCCTGTACCAGCCTAACCTACACACACACTGTGTCTGTTCAGTACCTGACCGCTCTTCCTGCCCTGTGCCAGCCTCACCTACTCACACACTGTGTCTGTTCAGTACCTGACCTCTCTTTTTTGCGCTGTGCCAGCCTCACCTACTCACACACTCTCTGTTCAGTACCTGACCTCTCTTCCCTGCTCTGTGCCAACCTCACCTGCCCGCACAGTGTCTCACACACTGTGTCTGTTCAGTATCTGACCTCTCTCCCCTGTGCTAGTCTCACATTACTTCACACTGTTACTGCACCATGTCTCTCACTCTGGGCTGAGTTTGCATGACAGATATCTAAGTGCCTCTCCCTAGGGCGTAGCCCTGGCATCTCTAACAATGCCAAGTATTGTAGCAACCACAGTTGTGACCTGGTCTCTTCCCCCGCCCCAGTTCTGCAAACATAGCAGGAATGTCAGTGATCTGCAGCAAAACCGGGCACTGAAAGAGTGGGATTACTAATGCCAATGCTGCCAGAGATGTGTGTATGCTGTAGGCTCACACCTCAAATCACTGCTTCAGATTCAAACCAAATAACTTGCTTGCAATTATAAGTGTTATTTGTGTGCTTCCGCATCATCCAGTCTAGGCAGAAACCCTACTAAAGTGTACGTCTAGTAACTAGTTGCAGGGTCAGTGTCTGGTGCCTTCTAGCACAATATAATATTAAAGGGATTCTCTTGACCTTCTGAGTCATCAAGCACCGGCCCCAACAACCTTACCTCACTCATCATTCATTTAAATGCTTATTTTCATCTATGTAATAAAGACACCAAACTTCTTTCATGGTATAAATTTTGGTTGCAGCCCACTTTATCAAATATATATAAATCTTTTATATAAACATATAAATAATCATATATATTAGGAAACGCCAATCCTAAAAGAACATTTATTCAAGATTGAATCAATAAGTGGTGCTAGTTCCCTTATCAGTATCCTGGCCATCATTCCTCTGGACACAACTGTCCCCTGGTTGAGCCTGTTAAATTACTACTTAATACTTCTTTGCTTCTAGAGGACCCCTTGCCCCTAGAAGTACACCCATGCACTCGCACCCCATGGAGAGGCAAATTCCACCATTATCATTATGGCATATACTAATATTTTGCCTACAAACTAGCACCCCCACCAACGACTGGCCTGATTATATTAGCCTAGTCGCGCCAACCTCCTCAAATATCGGCCCTTGTATTTGTCAGCGAAACATCATGTTTCATCAATCCACCCGGGAGCTTTTTACTACCACTTACTAGCTCGGAGATGCGAAATACACCAAAAAAGGCCAAAACAAAGGCCGTACTAAATAAACAAACTTCAAATGGGGAAGAACAAATGCCCGCCAAGGCATCACAAATTCTCAACAACAATGTAAAAGTAGTGGATCTCCTGTGGTCTTTCCTACCACCCTTTTTCTTCATACCCTTTAACACCTAACATACACAAAAAACCTTAGTTATGTCCCGTACTCCTATCAGCTTAAAATAAAAAGCTAATGCAGCTAACTTCCTATCCATTGCTGATGGTGACAGACCCATACACTTCCATTGCCACATCCATTCAAGTAAACAACCTGTAAGATCATTATGACTTTCACATGCCCCTACTTCCGACAACCACAGGTCCCACTCCCGTCAAATTTTAGAATAGGACACCCAAGTACTTGGAGCCAGAGATGCCTTCACCAGTTCAGCAAATCCTCTGACCCAAGCCTCCACAGCCATTCCGGACACTGCAGACCTTCCGCGTCCGCCTGCAGTGACAAGTTTTGAAACCGCTGCTACTGAAAACGAGACAAAGCATCCGCAATTGAGCTATAAACTCCTGGAATATGCCTGGCTCTAATAAACACATTCAGCTTCAAGCATTTAAACACAAGCAACCTTAACAAACGCAGCACCAGCGGAGATGAAGCCGACAAACTGTTTATTGCCGACACCACCCCCATGTTGTCTATACACCCAGCACCTACTGACCTTACCTGCTGCTAATACCTCTTCCTATACACACAGCACCTACTGACCTTACCTGCTGCTAATACCTCTTCCTACACACCCAGCACCTACTGACTTTACCTGCTGTTAATACCTCTTCCTACACACCCAGCACCTACTGACCTTACCTGCTGCTAATTCCTCTTCCTATATACCCAGCACCTACTGACCTTACCTACTGCTAATACCTCTTCCTATACACCCAGCACCTACTGACATTACCTGCTGCTAATACCTCTTCCTATATACCCAGCACCTACTGACCTTACCTACTGCTAATACCTCTTCCTATACACCCAGCACCTACTGACCTTACATACTGCTAATACCTCTTCCTATACACCCAGCACCTAGTGTCCTTACCTGCTTCTAATACCTCTTCCTATACACCCAGCACCTACTGACCTTACCTACTGCTAATACCTCTTCCTATACACCCAGCACCTACTGACCTTACCTGCTGCTAATACCTCTTCCTACACACCCAGCACCTACTGACCTTACCTGCTGCTAATTCCTCTTCCTATATACCCAGCACCTACTGACCTTACCTACTGCTAATACCTCTTCCTATACACCCAGCACCTACTGACCTTACATACTGCTAATACCTCTTCCTATACACCCAGCACCTAGTGTCCTTACCTGCTGCTAATACCTCTTCCTATACACCCAGCACCTACTGACCTTACCTGCTGTTAATACCTCTTCCTATACACCCAGCACCTACTGACCTTACCTGCTGCTAATACCTCTTCCTATACACCCAGAACCTACTGACCTTACCTGCTGCTAATACCTCTTCCTATACACCCAGCACCTACTGACCTTACCTACTGCTAATACCTCTTCCTATACACCCAGCACCTACTGACCTTACCTGCTGCTAGTACCTCTTCCTATACACCCAGCACCTACTGACCTTACCTACTGCTAATACCTCTTCCTATACACCCAGCACCTACTGTCCTTACCTGCTACTAATACCTCTTCCTATACACCCAGCACCTACTGACCTTACCTACTGCTAATACCTCTTCCTATACACCCAGCACCTACTGACCTTACCTGCTGCTAATACCTCTTCCTATACACCCAGCAGCCAACTTCCTATCCATTGCTTATGGTGACAGACACATACACTTCCTTTGCCACATCCATTCAAGTAAACAACCTGTAAGATCATCATGACTTTCACATGCCCCTACTTCCGACAACCACAGGTCCCACTCCCGTCAAATTTTAGAATAGGACACCCAAGTACTTGCAGTCAGAGATGCCTTCACCAGTTCAGCAAATCCTCTGACCCAAGCCTCCACAGCCGCTCCGGACACTGCAGACCTTCCGCGTCCGCCTGCAGTGACAAGTTTTAAAACCGCTGCTACTGAAAACGAGACAAAGCATCCGCAATTGAGCTATAAACTCCTGGAATATGCCTGGCTCTAATAAACACATTCAGCTTCAAGCATTTAAACACAAGCAACCTTAACAAACGCAGCACCAGCGGAGATGAAGCCGACAAACTGTTTATTGCCGACACCACCCCCATGTTGTCTATACACCCAGCACCTACTGACCTTACCTGCTGCTAATACCTCTTCCTATACAACCAGCACTTACTGACCTTACCTGCTGCTAATACCTCTTCCTATACACCCAGCACTTACTGACCTTACCTGCTGCTAATACCTCTTCCTATACACCAGGCACCTACTGACCTTACCTGCTGCTAATACCTCTTCCTATACACCCAGCACCTACTGACATTACCTGCTGCTAATATATCTTCCTATACACCCAGCACCTATTGACCTTACCTGCTGCTAATACCTCTTCCTATACACCCAGCACCTACTGACCTTACCTGCTGCTAATACCTCTTCCTATACACCCAGCACCTACTGACCTTACCTGCTGCTAATACCTCTTCCTATACACCCAGCACCTACTGACCTTACCTGCTGCTAATACCTCTTCCTATACACCCAGCACACTACTGACCTTACCTGCTGCTAATACCTCTTCCTATACACCCAGCACCTACTGACCTTACCTGCTGTTAATACCTCTTCCTATACACCCAGCACCTATTGACCTTACCTGCTGCTAATACCTCTTCCTATACACTCAGCACCTACTGACCTTACCTTCTGTTAATACCTCTTCCTATACACCCAGCATCTACTGACCTTACCTGCTGCTAATACCTCTTCCTATACACCCAGCACCTACTGGCATTACCTGCTGCTAATACCTCTTCCTATA
The DNA here is from genome assembly GCF_027579735.1 of Bombina bombina. Classification (NCBI taxonomy): domain Eukaryota; kingdom Metazoa; phylum Chordata; class Amphibia; order Anura; family Bombinatoridae; genus Bombina; species Bombina bombina. The sequence goes on along the minus strand of NC_069505.1, from coordinate 437,032,376 downwards.
CACCCAGCATCTACTGACCTTACCTGCTGCTAATACCTCTTCTTACACACCCAGCACTTACTGACTTTACCTGCTGTTAATACCTCTTCCTACACACCCAGCACCTACTGACCTTACCTGCTGCTAATACCTCTTCCTATACAGCCAGCACCTACTGACCTTACCTACTGCTAATACCTCTTCCTATACACCCAGCACCTACTGACCTTACCTGCTGCTAATACCTCTTCCTATACACCCAGCACCTACTGACCTTACCTGCTGCTAATACCTCTTCCTATACACCCATCACCTACCCTTACCTGCTGCTAATACCTCTTCCTATACACCCAGCACCTACTGACCTTACCTGCTGCTAATACCTCTTCCTATACACCCAGCACCTACTGACCTTACCTGCTGCTAATACCTGTTCCTATACACCAAGCACCTACTGACCTTACCTGCTGCTAATACTTCTTCCTATACACCCAGCACCTACTGACCTTACCTGCTGCTAATACCTCTTCCTATACACCCAGCACCTACTGACCTTACCTGCTGCTAATACCTCTTCCTATACACCTAGCACCTACTGACCTTACCTGCTGCTAATACCTCTTCCTATACACCCAGCACCTACTGACCTTACCTGCTGCTAATACCTGTTCCTATACACCAAGCACCTACTGTCCTTACCTGCTGCTAATACATTTTCCTATACACCAAGCACCTACTGACCTTACCTACTGCTAATACCTCTTCCTATACACCTAGCACCTACTGACCTTACCTACTGCTAATACCTCCTCCTATACACCCAGCACCTACTGACCTTACCTGCTGCTAATACATTTTCCTATACACCAAGCACCTACTGACCTTACCTACTGCTAATACCTCTTCCTATGTCAGTGTAAAAGACAACAGACTTGTTTTTTTTTTTGTTTCATCTGTTTATTGACAATCATAAAACAATACAGACACTAGTGAACAATTCTAACATCAATCATTCAAGTTACTTATCAGCCTGCTTCCATTAAAGGGACAGTAAACCTAAAAAATAATGTTATATAATTCTGCACATAGTGCAAAATTATATAACATTATTTTAGTGCTATCGTTATAAAACCTTTTTTTTCCATTTGAATTTTTTAAAAATATGCCCGTTTTACAGACCCGCTCTCTGCTGAGCGGGTCTGTTTTTTTATACAGCTGCACTTAATGTTATGACGCTGTGACTATACAGCTGGCCCGATGCGCTGTGTAAAAAAAACAGACCCGCTCAGCAGAGAGCAGAGAACGGGTCTGTAAAACGGGCATATTTTTAAAAAATTCAAATAGAAAAAAAGGTTTTATAACGATAGCACTAAAATAATGTTATATAATTCTGCACTATGTGCAGAATTATATAACATTATTTTTTAGGTTTACTGACACTTTAACATTAACAGATGGTTAATTTTAAAATAAACAACAGTGCTAACACTAAATAATTTGTACTCACTTAGTTACATTAGATGTATCCCTGATGCTACTACTCGTATTATATAACATCTCTGTGTGTTTAGAGCCCTTCATGCTCTTTCCACATTTCCTTTTTAACGACTATACCCTCCCGGGTTTAAACTTCCCTCAAAGGCAAGCTCCCATTCGGGATATCGCCAACACAGGAGGCTCTGAGGCCAGAATAACAAAAGTACACCATCAAGAGGGATTAAATGCAATTAAGCTGGGATCTCCGGGACTCCCCATGTTGCAGTATCTAGTCTAAATTTAGGTTTTCCTCCACAAACCCCCTACAGCTTGTGTTGTCAGTAAGGATTCTTCCCAGATAAATCTTATATCTGCTATAGTGTTTAACTGTTGTCTTTTAAGGTATCCATACTCCTCTAGGGATAGTAAATCTGTGACCTTAGCTCGCCACACCTGAGTAGTTGGTATGTTTGGGGACTGTGCTATCAGTGATTTTGCTCCATTTATGCCTACTTGTAATAAGGTAAGCCTCTGTTTGCATGCAAAGTGTGGTTGATCATTTAGCAGGGCTATTCTAGGGGTCAACCTGAAACTATCTGTCAGTATGCCCTTGAAATGTGCTTCCACTCCCTTCCAGAGCGGTTTGACTTTGCTGCACTCCCACCACATGTGTATGTAATTTCCCCTTTCCTCACAACCCCTTCAACATTTATCGCTGGCTCCTGGGTATATTGAGTGCAATCTCACTGGGGTACGGTACCAGCGCATCAGCACTTTGAGATTAAGCTCTAGCATCTGTGAGGAGGTGGAGGATTTTTTAGAATGTTTGAAAATCTTTGCCCAGTCTTCTGCGTCTATCATGAGTCGTAGATCTTCCTGCCACTTATTGGTGTTTGTAGGGAATTGAGAGGTCCGTTGAATATATTGTACAACATTCCATTTGCTTTCACTTGAGCCGAGGGACGTGTGTATAAACTGAGTATTTGCGAAGTCATTGTGGGTCCTAATCCTATTGCTATCAGTGTTTCCTTTAAAAAAAAAAACAATCTATGCGATCGAACTCCTTTTTCGGCATCGGTCGCTAAAAGTATAGCTGGGATTTTGTGTTGCTTGGCATAATTCATCAAAGTTAAAACCCTGATGGTATTGTCCCTAGCCTCTCTCTTCGGAGCAAATCACAACTGATCTGTATGTATTAAGTCTTGTAAAGTCTCATTGAGCTGTTTTGACAATATCTTCCCTAAGATTTTGAGGTCTGTGTTCAGGAGAGAGATTGGGCGATAACTGTCTGGGCCAGTGGGGGGTTTACCGGATTTGGGTATAACAGTAATATGTGCTAATAGCATGTTTCTAGGTAACTCTTTTGCCTCATCAATTGTATGAAACAGGGTTAAGAGATGTGGGGCTAAAATGTGATTGAATATCTTATAGTAGGCATTCGTTAAGCCATCTGGCCCGGGACCGGTTCAGTAATCGCTTTCAGTATCTCCTGTTTAGTTATAGGGCTTTCTAGTTAATCCTTTTGGGCTTGGTCTACTTTAGGGAGATTTGCGTCCGCAATATTCTCTCATCTGTTCTAGGTGTTCTTGAGTGGTGTCTAGATTATATAATTTTGAATAGAAGCTACCAAAAAGATTAGCTATTCCTTTGCTATCGTATATTGCTTGGTTATCAGGAGTAAAGAGTTTATGTATTTGGGATATCTGGGTCTGATCCCTCAGCAATTTTGCTAGGAAAGGTCCTGATCTGTTACTTTCAAAAAAGAACGTCTTCCTAAGGGAGAGTGCTTTTCTTTGGGCTTCCTTCATCAGTATTGAGTTTAAGTCTTGTCTGGCTTTTGCAAGGTGTGTATGTTGTCTGGTCTGTTGGCATATGTTTATGTTGTTGTTACGGTATCAACAGGATACCAAGGGTTAATACCAGATGAACGATGCCCTGAATGTGGGTTCAGCAACTCACAACCCAGCTAATTCCCCCCTCAAACATGAGACCAGGCTCCACATTGAAGGTTAAAACAGAATGCACTTTATTGAAGGCTATATGCCCAGTATTTATGCAGGTCTGACCCCAGATGGGGGGTTGAAAGAATATTGTACATTAGATAGAGGGAAAACGCCCTTTGACATTGTGACGAGACCAATCTCGCCACTGTGCATTGGAGGGCCTGTTATGGAACATTCTTTGGGCTGGAGGTACATGGGCTTAAGGATACCCAGAGACTGCATTGAAATGTGGAATTTTATATGCTGGACACCCCATGTACTTTCATAACTCTTTCTTATGTCCATGTCACCCTGTATCCATAAATACAGGATGGGTACAGGGTGTGAGTGCCCCTTGTGGGAGCATTTGTGACTCTATAAACCAAGTGGGCATAAAGGACTTAATAGCTAATAAGGGCTGTTCTTATATTCTGTAATAAGATGTATTTTATTTACGTTGCAGATCTGATTGTGTCTCAGGAGTCTGTCTGGGTAAACTGATTGTGTCCCTGTGTGATTATGTTAACTAGACTGCCCAACATCAGATTGTCTGAGTAAACGTTCTTCCCCAGTTAATTAATTTAATATGTTAATCTGTTTTACCTGTGAATAGACAATTGATAGAGGTTTGATGCATTGTTCATATGTTTGCTTTACTGTTTAACCAATGCCCTCTGTAACCTGAAGCTAGGGTGTATAAATATGTGTGCTGCTTTCAAATAAAACATTCATTTTGCTGATATCTGTTGGACCCTCACCATGGAGCTTTGACTCATGCTTGGGGGGGAGGGAGAGGGGAAATTTACTGTATGCTGCCTGTGCCTCTGCCCTTTTATGCTAGGGTTATACCGTTACAGACATGATACAATAGAATTACATTACTTAAGCAGAAAAACAATTTAGTCTTTCTTATCACTTGGGCGTCTGCTCTCTGGATGTGATTAAACAATGTGAATGTTTATCACTAAACTTAATTACAGTACACAATAGCTGAGGCTAGCAACCTTGTCTTTAGAAAATAGCTTCTTAAAGCTGAACAAAGTTCTCTTTCAGTACTGACAGAAGGGTCTGTCACAGTTGTAATTCTAGTCGGTGTATATTGGTAGTGAATCGGTTTACGCCTGCGTTATAGGTTTTCCTCCTGTAAGCCGAGTGTTTGATACACTCCCCTCTGATCACTGCCTTGTGAGCCTCCCACAGACAGTCTGGGGACATTTCTGGCGTAAAGTTAACCTGAAAATAATCTATCAGGGATTTTTGAAGCGGTTCTAATGTAGAGGGGAAGTGGAGCAAGCAGTCGTCCATTCTCCAAATGAATTGAGCGTGTGGCTTACTTGGCCAGTCTAATTGTAGTGTTATTGCTGAGTGGTCCGACCAGACTGTGGGCTGGATGTCAGTGTCTTTGAGTTGTGACAAATATGCCCTGTTCAGGTATAGGTGATCAATGCATTAGTAAACCGACCACAGATGTGAATAGAAGGTATAGTTCCTCTGAGTTGGGTGTTGTATGCGCCATGTGTCCACAAGTCCTAGGAGTTCTATGCATTTAAGTACAGCATTGGGGGGGGGTTTAGTTTGTGAAAGAGGGGACCCTGTGGAGGTGTCCAGGTTTGGGTCTATTGTCACATTCATGTCTCCACTTATTATAAGCAACAGACTTGTTTTTTAACTCCTCCCCCCACACATATAAAGAAACAATCACCGGGAACAATTCCAGGAACACCATGTTGCGGACTAGTCCACAATCAATCCACTAATTAGGCCAGGGAGCTGAACAACAGTGCCCCCGAAAATAAGCTCCAAAAGCCCCAGCTGCATTGGTCACTAGACCAAGCTCCTCATTGGAGATACCTTATTCTCTTGGAACATTGAGGACCCATTGAACTCCCCCAGAAACATTTCCCAAACCCTCAAATCATCCTTGTGTTCCCTCGTCATTCTCACAAAATTATGAGGTTTCATAACTTTTGCCATCGCCATAGACAGCCTTCTACAGAACACCCGTCCAATAGGGATAATTCGACAAGCAAAGTTCAATTTTCCTAGAAGAGACTGCAAGTCCCTCAAAGTTATCTTCACAGCTGCAATGCATCGCTGAATGGTGTCAGCTAAGTCAAATTCACTTTGTCAATTGGAAGACTACACTCCATTCGTACTGAATCAATGTTAACAGCTTCAATGTCAATTTTTGCTAATAACGCTGAAGGGCCAGCCTCCCTCACCAGCTGGATAGCCTGATCAAAAGACGCATAAGACACAGAAGCAAGCTCCTCAGGGATGCCATCATTTATCGAATGTCCTTTTGGAAAAGATAAATGGTGTATCATTTGGAACTTGCCCAGTTCCTTCTTGGAAAACACCCCCAAGTGCAAAATTTTCAAGCCATAGATAGAAGGGCTCGCAAAAGGACCAGCCATGTGCCCCAGCACCACTTTTCTCTCATTTATTTCTTTAACAATCCCGGCCACTGCCTTGTGGATTTTAAATTACCCCTAAAGTTTTCAACACCCCCAATGCTCCATCTCTTTTACCCTCACCGGGGTTAGCCCCTTTTTCATATACTTCAAGACTCCCTTCGGGCTTACCATTCTTGAAGCACTTGAGGTATGGGTGAGATCCTCCATACCCAGAACACTCATGCCTGAACTTACAGGAAGCTCCCCATTTACACCCCTTGTCATTGAAAGCGAAACAGAACCATTTATTAACTGTTGCTGGCGACACTGCGAAAGAGTGGCCAGCTCCACCTCGAAAGGGCTGCGAGTTTCTAAGTGGAGTCATGATTTTTAGCCATAACCCCATATCACAATCGTCCCACTTCATGTCTGGCTTAACTGACAGGCGCTGATGAAATTGCTCATCATAAGCCCACCATGCCATACCCCCATAGGTCATCTGTGCTACCGCTATCTCGTCCAGATAGCAAAAAAGTGGCGCACTCTGCTTTGGAAACTTCCCTGTCAAAAAGCTGGCGTAAATGACAAAGACCTGAAACCAGTTTGTGAAAGTTTTGGGTAATTTTCGATACCGCTTTTTTCTCTCCTCCTCCTTTTTACTCAAGTCCTTCTTTGAATCCTATGGGATCTCAAAAGACTGATCCAGAGATAGGAGAGAGAAAAGCTCGATAAATTCCCTATTCCAAATTTTTTTTCTAACTTCCGCCGTTAAATGCATAACTAGGGGACCAATGGAACACAAACAGAACCATGACATTGCAGTGTCTGCCAGTTTAAGTTCAGGCCTTATGGCCATTTTTTGCCCACCACTTAAGTCTACCCTAGCTACCTCTGACCCTTGTGTACTGGTGGTTCCACCCACTACCGTAGACCCGGCAGCTACCGACTCCTGGGCCGGTGCTACAATGGGTATTTCCCCACCAAGCACCACTAGGATGGGAACCCACGTCCTAGCCACTGGTGAGACAACTGGCAAGCCTAGTCAACAACTCCCTCAAACCTGTTGCCAAAGACACTGTTACAGAGTCACCCACATTCACACACTAGCACAATCAGGAGCCCAACTCCCCCCCGACCTTGGCTCAACTGTCCATGCTTCAGAGTCCTGGAAGCCTCTACTAGGAGTGTCTGGAAGCCTCTACTAGGAGTTTCTGTTGTTCTTGGCTTCTCCACTCACTGGAACCTGCTCCTGCGTGACTCTGTCATTCCTCCTCCTCTACCAGCATTCCTGACAGCAGCACCTCTTTCCACCTCAGCCGGCTTATGCAGCTGCCGTAATTGAGTCTGCAAAACAGGTACACTTGAGCTCACACCCCTTGAAACCCTGCCAACTCTTTGACCCCCAGCAAGACAGGAAACCCCAAATCTTGCTCCCCGTCTGCCTCTCTTGGTAGCTGGAACATCGGCACCCACAGCCAACCTATCGTCCACCATTCTTTTCTCCTGGCCCTACCCCTAGAAGAAAACCCACCATCACCACGCCCTGTCAGCCATCTAAACTCCCTCCTGTCACTTTGCATATCATATGTAATAGCTCCATTTCCCCCTTCCCTTGAACCCTGACAATTTCTCTGAGCCATGCTAACCATGTATTTTTGGTCCCTCATTTCCTGGTGCCCCCTTTGTGGGACACCGTCATCAGGATCCAATCGGATTGAATCCGTCTAAGAGCCTTACAGGCCAAAGGAAGTCCCTTCCAGGCCGTCATCCCTTCTTTCTGGAACTGAAAAACCAGTCCGAACCACAGACCGTGACTCATTGTTCCTTACGTCTGTAAAAGACAAATCAGCATGTGATGACAACCTTTCCCTACTCCCAGCCCCCGCCTCCCTGAAATAATCCCTGGGAATAACCTTGTGACCCCCTGCCCCCTTCGGGACAAGTTCTGCCCCCAGGCAGTGGAGGCTCCTCTATAGGAGCACTTGAGCACGTGAACCCCCTGACCCATGATGAACAAAAAAAAGAGTGAGAAAAAAAAAATAAAAAAAAAATTAAACTTTATTTGATGACTAAATAAAAAAAATCTTCAAGGCTCCACTGCAGTTTTGACTAAAAAAACATTAAAATTGCTGTTTTTAATTCTTTAGGCTGAAAGTGGAATGGGCTTTTGCCTAATACTTCTATCTATTGCACATGCTGCGCAATGCGATAGATAGAAGCATAGGCAAAAGCCCTTTCCACTTTCAGCCTGCATTGCCTGAAGCGCCACCTACAAGCCAGCCCATAGCTTTCCTAACCGCACAGCTCTTAGTGTGCGAGAGCCAGCTGTCACATGACACTGGCACACTTAGAGCTGTGTGTGTGGGAGGAGCATCGTGGGCTTCAGTTCAGAGTCAGACCGTGGGGGGCAGAATGAGCCCCTGGAAGAGCAAACGCTGATACGATGCTCCTGGGCAACTCGCCTCTTCTCTGGTCCCTGCTGTGGGGGTTTGTGTTGGGCTCTGTGGGGACTTCACATGGGACCCTCTGCTACCAGCACGAACTTCACTTCCGTTCCATGCAGGGAGGCATCAGCCGGCACCAGGTGAGGGTAGACATAAAAATGGTAACATGCAGTAAGTCAGATCTACATTGCTCATGAGCATATTCAAAGGGGTATATACATCTACTGGAGGGGGCAAGTAATACGCACCTAGATCTATGTACGGGCAATAAGGCATCTAGAATTACAGTTAGCGAGATTTATATATATTTGGACAGACAATAAGACACCGAGATCTTCACGTGGAGTATATAAAGTCCTTATACTGCCCAGTGACAGGACTCTTGTACCCAGTATATATATAATCCTTTGGCGCCAAATGTAACTGACTTCCCCCAGTTTTGCTTTTAAACATTGCTGTGAATCTGCTAGTGAGTGCTGGGTTTTTTGTGTTTTGTGTTAATTTTTGTAATGCTCCCCTGCGGACCTGACACCCAGGTTGCTCTGGGGTTAACTGCCTGGGTTGCTGGGAACTTTGCAGCTGTCTGTCAGTGTTCAGGGCTGTGGAGTTAACAGTGGCTTAGGATGTGTACTCAGTCCAGTCTGTGAGTGCGGTCCATTCCTGTGTTTTGTATTTACATAGGGGAGGTTACAAAAGCCTGTGTCACCCTGGGAGGTTCCCAGTTGGTTTGTTTGGAAGTATGCATTGTGTGGGTGCTGGTTTAGGGTCCCAGGAAGGGGGAGACCTTGTCGTGGTCCTGGGCTTGATCCTTTGGCGCCAAATGTAACTGACTTCCCCCAGTTTTGCTTTTAAACATTGCTGTGAATCTGCTAGTGAGTGCTGGGTTTTTTGTGTTTTGTGTTAATGTTTGTAATGCTCCCCTGCGGACCTGACACCCAGGTTGCTCTGGGGTTAACTGCCTGGGTTGCTGGGAACTTTGCAGCTGTCTGTCAGTGTTCAGGGCTGTGGAGTTAACAGTGGCTTAGGATGTGTACCCAGTCCAGTCTGTGAGTGCGGTCCATTCCTGTGTTTTGTATTTACATAGGGGAGGTTACAAAGCCTGTGTCACCCTGGGAGGTTCCCAGTTGGTTTGCTTGGAAGTATGCATTGTGTGGGTGCTGGTTTAGGGTCCCAGGAAGGGGGAGACCTTTTCGTGGTCCTGGGCTTGATCCTTTGGCGCCAAATGTAACTGACTTCCCCCAGTTTTGCTTTTAAACATTGCTGTGAATCTGCTAGTGAGTGCTGGGTTTTTTGTGTTTTATATATATATATATAATATGATATTTTATATATATATATATATATATATATATATATATAGTAACTGCAGGGTGTATGTGGTGCTCTTGTCTTTCAATATACACAGGTTATGTACATACCTCACACACAGACTTTAACAATACACAGTAATACACATAACACACTGCCCTCACCTTGTACATAAGGATGTGTTAAGGAAACTGGCAGACCCATCATGAACAACCCCAGCATGCCCCAACTCCTCCTCTCCCAAAACTCCAGTACCCTCAGGCCCAGCCGGACTGTCAACTTGTTTCGCCTCCTCGACTGTTCCTGGTGCCCTGACTTTTTTTCAGGGCCATCCGGACCATGTGCCACCACCTTGGGCCTATTTTCTATTTTTACACCTCTGGTGCGGGTCGATGGTGGCCCCCAGCTCCTACTCACCACTGCAATCCTGATCCGCTACCTCCGACACCAACATCGCCATGTGACCATCCGCTGCTGTCCCAGACCTGCTGTGCCTCTTCCCCGTGCTTGGACTCCTCCTGTTCCTCCTGATCTTCCTCCACCATCCGAACTCAACCGCTCAGGAGGTTTGGACCTCCTCACAGGCCTCGCTGACACTTCCACCTCTTGATCACCGGGCTGGTCCTCCAGAAGCCCCCGCATCTGGCCCTGCAACCAGGTAGGGCCCTTATTTGCCCGTTCCCAGCTGTTTCCTTTTTAAAAAAATATTTAACTCTAACATTGAATGCCACACACGTGAACCAGCACTATTTAAACATTTTTACTGCATGAAAGTTCACTTAAAGGGACATGAAACCCAAATGTTCTCTTTAATGATTCAGATAGAGCAGCAATTTTAACCTATTAATGACTAATGACAGAATTATTATGCCATGGAACCATTGAGCAAACTGAAGCTGTGTCCTTAATGGGTTAAGCAACTTTCTAATTGTATTCCTATTATCAATTTCTCTTTGTTCTCTTGGTATCATTTGTTGAAGGAGCAGCAATGCACTACTGGTTGCTGACTGAAAAGCCAATGACAATAAGTATATAATATATATATATGCAGCCACCAATCAGCAGCTAGAACTTGCTGCTCCTTAGCTTTTCTAGATAAACCTTTAATCAAAGGATAACAAGAGAAGGAAGCAAATTAAATAATAGAAATAAATTGGAACGTTGTTTAAAATTGTATTCTCTGAATCATGATCAAACATTTTTGGGATTTATGTCCATTTAAAGGCTTTTATCGTACAGCAGCAAACTTGTTCAACACTGTCCTGTGGGAAAGAAGCTTACAGGCTGATAACGCAAGACTCACATCTAATGGCTAATAGTGACACCCTGGTGAGCACAGGGAACAGCAAGCCTGACAAGCAGGAGACGGCACAGATAGTAACACAACAAGCCTGACAAGCAGGAGACGGCACAGATAGTAACATAACAAGCCTGACAAGCAGCAGACTGCACAGATAGTAACACAGCAAGCCTGACAAGCAGGAGACGACACAGATAAAAACACAACAAGCCTGACAAGCAGGAGACGGCACAGATAATAACACAACAAGCCTGACAAGCAGGAGACGGCACAGATAGTAACACAACAAGCCTGACAAGCAGGAGACGGCACAGATAGTAACAAAACAAGCCTGACAAGCAGGAAACGGCACAGATAATAACACAACAAGCCTGACAAGCAGGAGACGACACAGATAGTAACACAACAAGCCTGACAAGCAGGAGACGACACAGATAAAAACACAACAAGCCTGACAAGCAGGAGACGGCACAGATAATAACACAACAAGCCTGACAAGCAGGAGACGGCACAGATAATAACACAACAAGCCTGAAAAGCAGGAGACGGCACAGATAGTAACACAACAAGCCTGACAAGCAGCAGACTGCACAGATAGTAACACAACAAGCCTGACAAGCAGGAGACGACACAGATAAAAACACAACAAGCCTGACAAGCAGGAGATGGCACATATAGTAACACAACAAGCCTGACAAGCAAGAGACGGCACAGATAGTAACACAACAAGTCTGACAAGCAGGAGACGGCACAGATAATAACACAACAAGCCTCACAAGCAGGAGACGGCACAGATAGTAACACATCAAGCCTGACAAGCAGGAGACGGCACAGATAATAACATAACAAGCCTGACAAGCAGGAGACGGCACAGATAGTAACACAACAAGCCTGACAAGCAGCAGACGGCACAGATAATAACATAACAAGCCTGACAAGCAGGAGACGGCACAGATAGTAACACAACAAGCCTGACAAGCAGGAGACGGCACAGATAATAACACAACAAGCCTGACAAGCAGGAGACGGCACAGATAGTAACACAACAAGCCTGACAAGCAGAAAATGGCACAGATAGTAACACAACAAGCCTGAAAAGCAGTAGACGGCACAGATAGTAACATAACAAGCCTGACAAGCAGGAAACGGCACAGATAATAACACAACAAGCCTGACAAGCAGGAGACGACACAGATAGTAACACAACAAGCCTGACAAGCAGGAGACGGCACAGATAATAACACAACAAGCCTGACAAGCAGGAGACGGCACAGATAGTAACAAAACAAGTCTGACAAGCAGGAGACGGCACAGATAGTAACAAAACAAGCCTGACAAGCAAGAGACGGCACAGATAATAACACAACAAGCCTGACAAGCAGCAGACGGCACAGATAGTAACAAAACAAGCCTGACAAGCAGGAGACGGCACAGATAGTAACACAACAAACCTGACAAGCAGCAGACGGCACAGATAATAACATAACAAGCCTGACAAGCAGGAGACGGCACAGATAGTAACACAACAAGCCTGACAAGCAGGAGACGGCACAGATAATAACACAACAAGCCTGACAAGCAGGAGAAGGCACAGATAGTAACACAACAAGCCTGACAAGCAGGAGACGGCACAGATAGTAACAAAACAAGCCTGACAAGCAGGTGACGGCACAGATAATAACACAACAAGCCTGACACGCAGGTGACGGCACAGATAGTAACATAACAAGCCTGACAAGCAGGAGACGGCACAGATAATAACACAACAAGCCTGACAAGCAGGTGACGGTACAGATAGTAACATAACAAGCCTGACAAGCAGGAGACGGCACAGATAATAACACAACAAGCCTGACAAGCAAGAGACGGCACAGATAGTAACACAACAAGCCTGACAAGCAGGAGACGGCACAGATAGTAACAAAACAAGCCTGACAAGCAGGTGACGGCACAGATAGTAACACAACAAGCCTGACAAGCAGGAGACGGCACAGATAGTAACACAACAAGCCTGACAAGCAAGAGACGACACAGATAGTAACACAACAAGCCTGACAAGCAGGAGACGGCACAGATAGTAACACAACAAGCCTGACAAGCAGGAGACGGCACAGATAATAACACAACAAGCCTGACAAGCAGGAGACGGCACAGATAGTAACACAACAAGCCTGACAAGCAGGAGACGGCACAGATAGTAACAAAACAAGCCTGACAAGCAGGTGACGGCACAGATAGTAACACAACAAGCCTGACAAGCAGGAGACGGCACAGATAGTAACACAACAAGCCTGACAAGCAAGAGACGACACAGATAGTAACACAACAAGCCTGACAAGCAAGAGACGACACAGATAGTAACACAACAAGCCTGACAAGCAGGAGACGGCACAGATAGTAACACAACAAGCCTGACAAGCAGGAGACGGCACAGATAGTAACAAAACAAGCCTGACAAGCAGGTGACGGCACAGATAGTAACACAACAAGCCTGACAAGCAGGAGACGGCACAGATAGTAACACAACAAGCCTGACAAGCAAGAGACGACACAGATAGTAACACAACAAGCCTGACAAGCAGGAGACGGCACAGATAGTAACACAACAAGCCTGACAAGCAGGAGACGGCACAGATAATAACACAACAAGCCTGACAAGCAAGAGACGGCACAGATAGTAACACAACAAGCCTGACAAGCAGGAGACGGCACAGATAGTAACAAAACAAGCCTGACAAGCAGGTGACGGCACAGATAGTAACACAACAAGCCTGACAAGCAGGAGACGGCACAGATAGTAACACAACAAGCCTGACAAGCAAGAGACGACACAGATAGTAACACAACAAGCCTGACAAGCAAGAGACGACACAGATAGTAACACAACAAGCCTGACAAGCAGGAGACGGCACAGATAGTAACACAACAAGCCTGACAAGCAGGAGACGGCACAGATAGTAACACAACAAGCCTGACAAGCAAGAGACGACACAGATAGTAACACAACAAGCCTGACAAGCAAGAGACGACACAGATAGTAACACAACAAGCCTGACAAGCAGGAGACGGCACAGATAGTAACACAACAAGCCTGACAAGCAGGAGACGGCACAGATAGTAACACAACAAGCCTGACAAGCAAGAGACGACACAGATAGTAACACAACAAGCCTGACAAGCAGGAGACGGCACAGATAGTAACACAACAAGCCTGACAAGCAGGAGACGGCACAGATAGTAACATAACAAGCCTGACAAGCAGGAAACGGCACAGATAATAACACAACAAGCCTGACAAGCAGGAGACGACACAGATAGTAACACAACAAGCCTGACAAGCAGGAGACGGCACAGATAATAACACAACAAGCCTGACAAGCAGGAGACGGCACAGATAGTAACAAAACAAGTCTGACAAGCAGGAGACGGCACAGATAGTAACAAAACAAGCCTGACAAGCAAGAGACGGCACAGATAATAACACAACAAGTCTGACAAGCAGGAGACGGCACAGATAATAACACAACAAGCCTGACAAGCAGGAGACGACACAGATAGTAACACAACAAGCCTGACAAGCAGGAGACGGCACAGATAATAACACAACAAGCCTGACAAGCAGGAGACGGCACAGATAATAACACAACAAGCCTGACAAGCAGGAGACGGCACAGATAATAACACAACAAGCCTGACAAGCAGGAGACGGCACAGATAATAACACAACAAGCCTGACAAGCAGGTGACGGCACAGATAGTAACACAACAAGCCTGACAAGCAGGAGACGGCACGGATAATAACACAACAAGCCTGACAAGCAAGAGACGGCACAGATAGTAACACAACAAGCCTGACAAGCAGGAGACGGCACAGATAGTAACAAAACAAGCCTGACAAGCAGGTGACGGCACAGATAATAACACAACAAGCCTGACACGCAGGTGACGGCACAGATAGTAACATAACAAGCCTGACAAGCAGGAGACGGCACAGATAATAACACAACAAGCCTGACAAGCAGGTGACGGCACAGATAGTAACATAACAAGCCTGACAAGCAGGAGACGGCACAGATAATAACACAACAAGCCTGACAAGCAAGAGACGGCACAGATAGTAACACAACAAGCCTGACAAGCAGGAGACGGCACAGATAGTAACAAAACAAGCCTGACAAGCAGGTGACGGCACAGATAGTAACACAACAAGCCTGACAAGCAGGAGACGGCACAGATAGTAACACAACAAGCCTGACAAGCAAGAGACGACACAGATAGTAACACAACAAGCCTGACAAGCAGGAGACGGCACAGATAGTAACACAACAAGCCTGACAAGCAGGAGACGGCACAGATAATAACACAACAAGCCTGACAAGCAAGAGACGGCACAGATAGTAACACAACAAGCCTGACAAGCAGGAGACGGCACAGATAGTAACAAAACAAGCCTGACAAGCAGGTGACGGCACAGATAGTAACACAACAAGCCTGACAAGCAGGAGACGGCACAGATAGTAACACAACAAGCCTGACAAGCAAGAGACGACACAGATAGTAACACAACAAGCCTGACAAGCAAGAGACGACACAGATAGTAACACAACAAGCCTGACAAGCAGGAGACGGCACAGATAGTAACACAACAAGCCTGACAAGCAGGAGACGGCACAGATAGTAACACAACAAGCCTGACAAGCAAGAGACGACACAGATAGTAACACAACAAGCCTGACAAGCAAGAGACGACACAGATAGTAACACAACAAGCCTGACAAGCAGGAGACGACACAGATAGTAACACAACAAGCCTGACAAGCAGGAGACGGCACAGATAGTAACACAACAAGCCTGACAAGCAAGAGACGACACAGATAGTAACACAACAAGCCTGACAAGCAGGAGACGGCACAGATAGTAACACAACAAGCCTGACAAGCAGGAGACGGCACAGATAGTAACACAACAAGCCTGACAAGCAGGAGACGGCACAGATAATAACACAACAAGCCTGACAAGCAGGAGACGGCACAGATAGTAACACAACAAGCCTGACAAGCAGGAGACGGCACAGATAATAACACAACAAGCCTGACAAGCAGGTGACGGCACAGATAGTAACATAACAAGCCTGACAAGCAGGAGACGGCACAGATAATAACACAACAAGCCTGACAAGCAAGAGACGGCACAGATAGTAACACAACAAGCCTGACAAGCAGGAGACGGCACAGATAGTAACAAAACAAGCCTGACAAGCAGGAGACGGCACAGATAGTAACACAACAAGCCTGACAAGCAGGAGACGGCACAGATAGTAACACAACAAGCCTGACAAGCAGGAAACGGCACAGATAATAACACAACAAGCCTGACAAGCAGGAGACGGCACAGATAGTAACACAACAAGCCTGACAAGCAGGAGACGGCACAGATAGTAACACAACAAGCCTGACAAGCAGGAGACGGCACAGATAGTAACACAACAAGCCTGACAAGCAGGAAACGGCACAGATAATAACACAACAAGCCTGACAAGCAGGAGACGGCACAGATAGTAACACAACAAGCCTGACAAGCAGGAGACGGCACAGATAGTAACACAACAAGCCTGACAAGCAGGAGACGACACAGATAGTAACACAACAAGCCTGACAAGCAGGAGACGGCACAGATAGTAACACAACACGCCTGACAAGCAGGAGACGGCACAGATAGTAACACAACAAGCCTGACAAGCAGGAGACGACACAGATAGTAACACAACAAGCCTGACAAGCAGGAGACGGCACAGATAGTAACACAACACGCCTGACAAGCAGGAGACGGCACAGATAGTAACACAACAAGCCTGACAAGCAGGAGACGGCACAGATAGTAACACAACAAGCCTGACAAGCAGGAAACGGCACAGATAATAACACAACAAGCCTGACAAGCAGGAGACGGCACAGATAGTAACACAACAAGCCTGACAAGCAGGAGACGGCACAGATAGTAACACAACAAGCCTGACAAGCAGGAGACGACACAGATAGTAACACAACACGCCTGACAAGCAGGAGACGGCACAGATAATAACACAACAAGCCTGACAAGCAGGAGACGGCACAGATAGTAACACAACACGCCTGACAAGCAGGAGACGACACAGATAGTAACACAACAAGCCTGACAAACAGGAGACGACACAGATAGTAACACAACAAGCCTGACAAGCAGGCGACGGCACAGATAATAACACAACAAGCCTGACAAGCAGGAGACGACACAGATAGTACCAAACAAGCATGACAAGCAGGAGACGGCACAGATAGTAACACAACAAGCCTGACAAGCAGGAGACGACACAGATAGTAACAAAACAAGCCTGACAAGCAGGAGACGGCACAGATAGTAACACATCAAGCTTTAGATTAAGCTGCAAATAGCCTCCTGCACATTTTCTATATCCTGCAGCAGGAATGGTAAAATAGTTATTTTAAAATGAATATTGTTTCTGGCCACTTTGAAATGGCTGCCAATCTAAGTCCACTGATGACATCATAATCTGGGCTGCATATGTCATCCAGTCATAAAATGCTCACTAGTTGGATTCAGCAGAGAGTCTAGATGTAGCCCGGATCGTGATGTCATCAGTGGACGGAGCTTTCCTGCTGCATGATATAGAAAAGGTGCAGGAGGCTATTTGCAGCTTAATCTAAAGTAAGAGTTTAAGATGACTAAGTTGTAGACTGTCCCTTTAAGTTTAAATAAATCAATATTATTTTATACTCATATAAACACTGTCTGAAAAAAAATATTCATAGAAATACAAATATTTTTATAAGGGTTCAAAGATATATGGGGGCATGTTTATCAAGCTCCGTATGGAGCTTGATGCCCCATGTTTCTGGTGAGCCTGTAGGCTCAACAGAAACAGCAGTTATGAAGCAGCGGTCACAAAGACCGCTGCTCCATAACTTGTCCGCCTGCTCTGAGCAGGCGGACAGACATCGCCGGAAATCAACCCGATCGAGTACGATCGGGTTGATTGACACCTCCCTGATTGGCCGTGAGTCTGCAGGGGGTGGCGTTGCACCAGCAGCTCACAAGAGTTGCTGGTGCAATGCTGAATACGGCGAGCGTATTGCTCGCCGTATTCAGCGAGGTCTGTCGGACCTGATCCGCACTGTCGGATCAGGTCCGACAGACCTTGAAAAATAGGGGCCAGTGTGTATGACCATGTATTTGACTGCAAAGGGCTATAATACGCGTTAGATGGAGCTCACCTAACCTGTTGTAAGCCTGCATTGCAATAAACTCCATTACTGACCCTGGGACTCAGCTTCCTTTTTCCTCATTTCACATCTATAATATATATATATATGTGTCTATTAAATATTATTATAGAATTATTATTTAATGTGTTTTACTGTGTACTTACTGTAAATATTAAACATTCCATTGTTCACCTACAGTACAATGTTATTTTTATTCATCTACAAATTCCTACAGATAGCTATATATACCTATATATCTATTCCTATAGATCTATATTTTACATGAACAGTATCACTTATATAGAAATATATATTTAAGAATAAAATTTACTTTGAAAAATAAAGAAATGTAAAATATGCATAACACTGTTTTGTGATTTTGGTCTAACACCAATATGTCGGAAGATCATGAGTTCATGTCCCAAAAAGACCATATACAAAATTTATTTTAAAAAGTATTCTCAGTAGTGATGTCGCGAACATAAAAATTTGGCGAACTTCCACAACTGTTCGCGAACGGGCGAACCGCCATAGACTTCAATAGGCAGGCAAATTTTAAAACCCACAGGGACTCTTTCTGGCCACAATAGTGATGGAAAAGTTGTTTCAAGGGGACTAACACCTGGACTGTGGCATGCCGGTGGGGGATCCATGGCAAAACTCCCACAGAAAATTACATAGTTGATGCAGAGTCTGGTTTTAAGCCATAAAGGGCCTAAATCACCTAACATTCCAAAATTGTTTGGAATAATGTGCTTTAAAACATCAGGTATCGATTAGGTAGTGTAAGGGTTACGCCCGCTTCACAGTGACAGACCAAACTCCCCGTTTAAAGGGACAGTCTACACCAGAATTTTTATTGTTTTAAAAGATAGATAATCCCTTTATTACCCATTTCCCAGTTTTGCACAACCAACACAGTTATAATAATATACTTTTAACCTCTGTGATTATCTTGTATCTAAGCCTCTGCAAACTGCCCCTTTTTTCAGTTCTTTTGACAGACTTGCAGTCTAGCCAATCAGTGCCTGCTCCCAGATAACTTCTCGTGCACGAGCACAGTGTTATCTATATGAAATACGTGAACTAACACCCTCTAGTGGTGAAAAACTGTTAAAATCTGAAAGTGGTGGGCTTCAAGGTCTAAGAAATTAGCATATGAACCTCCTAGGTTAAGCTTTCAACTAAGAATACCAAGAGAACACAGCAAAATTGGTGATAAAAGCAAATTGGAAAATTGTTTAAAATTACATGCTCTATCTGAATCATGAAAGTTTATTTTGGCCTAGACTGTCCCTTTAACGCACCGCAAACAACCGCAAACAGTCCATTTGCACAACCGCAAACTCCCCATTTGCACAAAGTTGGATACCAAGCTAGCCATGTCCCGTTCCTTGTCCTCACTGATGTCATTGAAGGTCTCTTCCTCCACCCAGCCACGTACAACACCAAGGGTCCCCGAAAGGTGACAACAAGCCCCCTGGGACGCCTGCTGTGTTTGGTCTTCCACCTCCTCAAAGCCACCTTCCTCCTCTGACTCCTCTTCTTCAGACTCCTCTCTGCATTGTCTCTCTCTGCATTATTATAAGGTGTGTTAAGTAGTACTATTCCTATCAGTTTAATCCCTGTTACGTCCCCTATCAGGGGATGTGTATATGGCATCGATTTTAGGAACCGGGAGATGGAAAAAGATGCTTGGTCGGTCCTCCTACTTCAAATTTGGGGCACTGCGCATGCAATCTAATGTGCCACCAGATATGAGTGGTGTGTTAAGTAGTACTATTCTTATCAGTTTAATCCCTGTTACGTCCCCTATCAGGTACAGATATGAGTGGCACTGTGCACTGGCAGACGTTGGCAGAGTAGACGCTGTAGGCCTGACACACACGCTTGCAGAAAACTAACTGCTATTCAATCTATTAAAGTCAAAAAAGTGTTGTTTTTTTAAATGTACACTACTGTTACACCAGATATGAGTTGCACTGGGGTGACACTGTGCCCTGGCAGGCAGGCACTGAAACGCACACGTGTGAAGGAAACTGACTGCTATTATTTCACAGTCAAAAAAGTGTTTGTTTTTTTTAAATGTACACTACTGTTACACCAGATATGAGTTGCACTGGGGTGACACTGTGCCCTGGCAGGCAGGCAGGCACTGAAATGCACACGTGTGAAGGAAACTGACTGCTATTATTTCACAGTCAAAAAAGTTTTTTTTTTTTTTAATTTACACTACTGTTACACCAGATATGAGTTGCACTGGGGTGATACTGTGCCCTGGCAGGCAGGCACTGAAACACACACGTGTGAAGGAAACTGACTGCTATTATTTCAAAGTCAAAAAAGTGTTGTTTTTTTTAAATGTACACTACTGTTACACCAGATATGAGTGGTGGCACTGGACAAGTGGGCACAGTATACGCTGTGAGCCTGACACACATGCTGGCAGGCAGGCAACTGCAATTAGATTACACAGGGAAAAAAAAAAAAAAAAGCAGACTTATGTTCTAGCCCTAAAAAGGGCTTTTTGGGGTGCTGTCCTAACAGCAGAGATCAGATGAGTCCTTCAGGACTGTAGTGGACACTGAATACACTAGCCAAGCTATCGATTTCCCTATTAAATCAGCAGCAGCTACACTGTCCCTCCTCTCACTAAGAAAGCAGCTTCCAAATGAATCTAAAATGGATACTGTCCAGGAGGTAGGAGGGTCTGGGAGGGAGGGTCTGCTGCTGATTGGCTGGAATGTGTCTGCTGACTGTGAGGTACAGGGTCAAAGTATTACTCAATGATGACGAATAGGGGGCGGATCGAACATCACATATGTTCGCCGTCCGCTGCGAACGCGAACAAGCTATGTTCGCCGGGAACTATTCGCCGGCGAACTATTCGCAACATCACTAATTCTCAGCCATAAAAAAGAATAGAAATTTAGCGATTTTATTTTAAATACTATTAATTTTAAATAATAATGGAGTGCCATAGAAATACCACCTCAAAGATGATAAAATAAGAAAAAGGTTATTCTATCAGATAAAGATGCGTTAAAAAAACTCACAAAGTTCTGAATGATGGAATAGACTAAAACCCAGGCTCATTAGATATTTGTACTAAGTAGGAGGTTTGAATCCTGTGTTACATATGTTTTTATGTTTTATAAGTAGATACTTTGTTTTATTTAGGTAAGTTGCAAGAAATATATCTTACAATGATATATATTTGCCATTATTAGTGGAATCAGATGTGGAGACAAATCAAAGTCGCAAGAAAAAGACCAATCACAGCAGCAGAGGATCTTTATAAGGAAGAAATAGCCACCTGAAAACTACTCCTTGAAAAAGCCCTTGTAGGGAAAACGTGCGTTGTAGTGGATCATCGATTAGGACACATCGCGTATGATGGCACCCTCTGAATGCAACTGAACTAATTGTGATCCAAGATCAGCTGGGAACCCCGAGATGCCATGGCAAATGTAGATCATACACCTGTACTGTTGCTAATCCATTAACGCCAGTGTACTTATGCAACGTCCTATATCTGATGTTTTTATATGTTGTAAATAAATACTTACCTAGATTCTGCGGTCTCCTGTTGTCTAACCTGCCAGAAGAGTGGGATAATATTGTGCAAATACAACAGAGAGCTCAGTCATTAACGCGGTGTGAGTATGGTCCTATAGTATTCACAGATATCATTTAATCACAGAACTTCACTATTGTTTGTACCTCTCTCCCTTCATTTTGAGGATTCTGGTGTGAAAAAGGTGAAGGTCTTAAAGGAACATTTCCTTAAAGGGACAATTTCCCAAGATAAACTCAACAACAGAAACCAGTCTAAAAGACTATATCCTTCAATAGCACATTGTTGTAAATATAGATGTACTAAAAAATTCTAGATAATCCATAAAATATATATACTGTATACATTACAGTATTTATAAGACATTTTTTCAATTTTTTTTTTTTTAATATTTCAATATTACACCTTAAGATAACTTTTTTATGTACACTAACCTGACACCACATTACCTAAAGCATGAAGCCGAAACGCGTTGTGCATATTTTACATTCCTGTGTTCTTCACATAGATTTTTTTATTTTTTTTATTATTATTATTATATATACATATATATATATATATATATATATATATATATATATATATATGGATGTGTGTGTGTGATAATATTCAAATAATATATATATCTATACCTATATAACTATAGAAATATATATAAAGGTAAAGGTATATACAGATGTAGAAATAACTTTGTCCTGCATATGAAGAACATTGTGAAATATGAATAACTTCTGCCGGGTTAACGCGCGAGTGATCATTTTTAGGCTTTTTTTCTTCTGTGCTCTGTATTAAAGTCTATAGGGAAAAGAGATGGTGCAGTTGCGGTATCCAAAGGCCTGAATTTAGCGCATGTCTGGTTTTGCAGGGGCACAAAAGTTTTACTTTCAACTGTAAATACGCGTGCAAACCCGCACGTGCAAAAGAGATTATAGCGATGTTTAAACTCGAGCAGACTTGTAATCTAGTCTGTAATATGGTGATGTATGGAAAATTATAAACATTGGCATTTTCATCATTTGTTTTGCCTGTTTGTCTTGTAATGAATTAGTTACAGCTGCACTCTCTGTATCAGATGAGATGTCTCTGGTACTGCACTCTCTGTATCAGATGAGATGTCTCTGGGGCTGCACTCTCTGTATCAGATGAGATGTCTCTGGGGCTGCACTCTCTGTATCAGATGAGATGTCTCTGGGGCTGCACTCTCTGTATCAGATGAGATGTCTCTGGGGCTGCACTCTCTGTATCAGATGAGATGTCTCTGGTACTGCACTCTCTGTATCAGATGAGATGTCTCTGTGCTGCACTCTCTGTATCAGATGAGATGTCTCTGGTGCTGCACTCTCTGTATCAGATGAGATGTCTCTGTGCTGCACTCTCTGTATCAGATGAGATGTCTCTGGTGCTGCACTCTCTGTATCAGATGAGATGTCTCTGTGCTGCACTCTCTGTATCAGATGAGCTGTCTCTGGTGCTGCACTCTCTGTATCAGATGAGATGTCTCTGGGGCTGCACTCTCTGTATCAGATGAGATGTCTCTGGGGCTGCACTCTCTGTATCAGATGAGATGTCTCTGGTGCTGCACTCTCTGTATCAGATGAGATGTCTCTGGGGATGCACTCTCTGTATCAGATGAGATGTCTCTGGGGCTGCACTCTCTGTATCAGATGAGATGTCTCTGGTGCTGCACTCTCTGTATCAGATGAGATGTCTCTGGTGCTGCACTCTCTGTATCAGATGAGATGTCTCTGGGGATGCACTCTCTGTATCAGATGAGATGTCTCTGGGGCTGCACTCTCTGTATCAGATGAGATGTCTCTGGTGCTGCACTCTCTGTATAAGATGAGATGTCTCTGGTGCTGCACTCTCTGTATCAGATGAGATGTCTCTGGGGATGCACTCTCTGTATCAGATGAGATGTCTCTGCTGCTGCACTCTCTGTATCAGATGAGATGTCTCTGGGGCTGCACTCTCTGTATCAGATGAGATGTCTCTGGTGCTGCACTCTCTGTATCAGATGAGATGTCTCTGGGGATGCACTCTCTGTATCAGATGAGATGTCTCTGGGGCTGCACTCTCTGTATCAGATGAGATGTATCTGGGGATGCACTCTCTGTATCAGATGAGATGTCTCTGGGGCTGCACTCTCTGTATCAGATGAGATGTATCTGGGGATGCACTCTCTGTATCAGATGAGATGTCTCTGGTGCTGCACTCTCTGTATCAGATGAGATGTCTCTGGGGATGCACTCTCTGTATCAGATGAGATGTCTCTGGGGATGCACTCTCTGTATCAGATGAGATGTCTCTGGGGCTGCACTCTCTGTATCTGATGAGATGTCTCTGGGGATGCACTCTCTGTATCAGATGAGATGTCTCTGGGGCTGCACTCTCTGTATCAGATGAGATGTCTCTGGTGCTGCACTCTCTGTATCAGATGAGATGTCTCTGGTGCTCAACTCTCTGTATCAGATAAGATGTCTCTGTGCTGCACTCTCTGTATCAGATGAGATGTCTCTGGTGCTGCACTCTCTGTATCAGATGAGATGTCTCTGTGCTGCACTCTCTGTATCAGATTAGATGTCTCTGTGCTGCACTCTCTGTATCAGATGAGATGTCTCTAGTGCTGCACTCTCTGTATCAGATAAGATGTCTCTGGGGATGCACTCTCTGTATCAGATGAGATGTCTCTGGTGCTGCACTCTCTGTATCAGATGAGATGTCTCTGGTGCTGCACTCTCTGTATCAGATGAGATGTCTCTGGTGCTGCACTCTCTGTATCAGATGAGATGTCTCTGTGCTGCACTCTCTGTATCAGATGAGATGTCTCTGGGGCTGCACTCTCTGTATCAGATGAGATGTCTCTGGGGCTGCACTCTCTGTATCAGATGAGATGTCTCTGGGGCTGCACTCTCTGTATCAGATGAGATGTCTCTGGTGATGCACACTCTGTATCAGATGAGATGTCTCTGGGGCTGCACTCTCTGTATAAGATGAGATGTCTCTGGTGCTGCACTCTCTGTATCAGATGAGATGTATCTGGGGATGCACTCTCTGTATCAGATGAGATGTCTCTGTGCTGCACTCTCTGTATCAGATGAGATGTCTCTGGGGCTGCACTCTCTGTATAAGATGAGATGTATCTGGTGCTGCACTCTCTGTATCAGATGAGATGTCTCTGGTGCTGCACTCTCTGTATCAGATGAGATGTCTCTGGGGATGCACTCTGTATCAGATGAGATGTCTCTGGTGCTGCACTCTCTGTATCAGATGAGATGTCTCTGGTGCTGCACTCTCTGTATCAGATGAGATGTCTCTGGGGATGCACTCTCTGTATCAGATGAGATGTCTCTGGTACTGCACTCTCTGTATCAGAAGAGATGTCTCTGGTGCTGCACTCTCTGTATCAGATGAGATGTCTCTGGTGCTGCACTCTCTGTATCAGATGAGATGTCTCTGGTGCTGCACTCTCTGTATCAGATGAGATGTCTCTGGTGCTGCACTCTCTGTATCAGATGAGATGTCTCTGGGGCTGCACTCTCTGTATCAGATGAGATGTCTCTGGGCCTGCACTCTCTGTATCAGATGAGATGTCTCTGGTGCTGCACTCTCTGTATCAGATGAGGATGTCTCTCTGGTGCTGCACTCTCTGTATCAGATGAGATGTCTCTGGGGATGCACTCTCTGTATCAGATGAGATGTCTCTGGTGCTGCACTCTCTGAATCAGATGAGATGTCTCTGGGGATGCACTCTCTGTATCAGATGAGATGTCTCTGGGGCTGCACTCTCTGTATCAGTTGAGATGTCTCTGGTAACTGCACTCTCTGTATCAGAAGAGATGTCTCTGGTGCTGCACTCTCTGTATCAGATGAGATGTCTCTGGTGCTGCACTCTCTGTATCAGATGAGATGTCTCTGGTGCTGCACTCTCTGTATCAGATGAGATGTCTCTGGTGCTGAACTCTCTGTATCAGATGAGATGTCTCTGGGGCTGCACTCTCTGTATCAGATGAGATGTCTCTGGTGCTGCACTCTCTGTATCAGATAGAGATGTCTCTGGTGCTGCACTCTCTGTATCAGATGAGATGTCTCTGGTGCTGCACTCTCTGTATCAGATGAGATGTCTCTGGTGCTGCACTCTCTGTATCAGATGAGATGTCTCTGGGGCTGCACTCTCTGTATCAGATGAGATGTCTCTGGTGCTGCACTCTCTGTATCAGATGAGATGTCTCTGGGGATGCACTCTCTGTATCAGATGAGATGTCTCTGGGGATGCACTCTCTGTATCAGATGAGATGTCTCTGCTGCTGCACTCTCTGTATCAGATGAGATGTCTCTGGTACTGCACTCTCTGTATCAGATGAGATGTCTCTGGGGATGCACTCTCTGTATCAGATGAGATGTCTCTGTGCTGCACTCTCTGTATCAGATCAGATGTCTCTGGGGATGCACTCTCTGTATCAGATGAGATGTCTCTGGGGATGCACTCTCTGTATCAGATGAGATGTCTCTGGTGCTGCACTCTCTGTATCAGATGAGATGTCTCTGGTGCTGCACTCTCTGTATCAGATGAGATGTCTCTAATGCTGCACTCTCTGTATCAGATGAGATGTCTCTGGTGCTGCACTCTCTGTATCAGATGAGATGTCTCTGCGGCTGCACTCTCTGTATCAGATGAGATGTCTCTGGGGCTGCACTCTCTGTATCAGATGAGATGTCTCTGGTGCTGCACTCTCTGTATCAGATGAGATGTCTCTGGGGCTGCACTCTCTGTATCAGATGAGATGTCTCTGGGCCTGCACTCTCTGTATCAGATGAGATGTATCTGGTGCTGCACTCTCTGTATCAGATGAGATGTCTCTGGTGCTGCACTCTCTGTATCAGATGAGATGTCTCTGGGGATGCACTCTCTGTATCAGATGAGATGTCTCTGCTGCTGCACTCTCTGTGTCAGATGAGATGTCTCTGGGGCTGCACTCTCTGTATCAGATGAGATGTCTCTGGTGCTGCACTCTCTGTATCAGATGAGATGTCTCTGGTGCTGCACTCTCTGTATCAGATGAGATGTCTCTAATGCTGCTCTCTCTGTATCAGATGAGATGTCTCTGGGGCTGCACTCTCTGTATCAGATGAGATGTCTCTGGGGCTGCACTCTCTGTATCAGATGAGATGTCTCTGGGGATGCACTCTCTGTATCAGATGAGAGTCTCTGGGGATGCACTCATCTGTATCAGATGAGATGTCTCTGGTGCTGCACTCTCTGTATCAGATGAGATGTCTCTGGTGCTGCACTCTCTGTATCAGATGAGATGTCTCTGGGGCTGCACTCTCTGTATCAGATGAGATGTCTCTGGGGCTGCACTCTCTGTATCAGTTGAGAATGTCTCTGGGGGGAATGCACTCTCTGTATCAGATGAGATGTCTCTGGGGATGCACTCTCTGTATCAGATGAGATGTCTCTGTGCTGCACTCTCTGTATCAGATGAGATGTCTCTGGGGATGCACTCTCTGTATCAGATGAGATGTCTCTGGTGCTGCACTCTCTGTATCAGATGAGATGTCTCTGGTAATGCACTCTCTGTATCAGATGAGATGTCTATGGGGCTGCACTCTCTGTATCAGATGAGATGTCTCTGTGCTGCACTCTCTGTATCAGATGAGATGTCTCTGGGTACTGCACTCTCTGTATCAGATGAGATGTCTCTGTGGACTGCACTCTCTGTACTCAGATGAGATGTCTCTGGGCTGCACTCTCTGTATCAGATGAGATGTCTCTGTGCTGCACTCTCTGTATCAGATGAGATAGTCTCTGGGGCTGCACTCTCTGGTATCAGATGAGATGTCTCTGGGGATGCACTCTCTGTATCAGATGAGATGTCACTGGTGCTGCACTCTCTGTATCAGATGAGATGTCTCTGGTGCTGCCACTCTCTGTATCAGATGAGATGTCTCTAATGCTTGCACTCTCTGTATCAGATGAGATGTCTCTGGGGCTGCACTCTCTGTATCAGATGAGATGTCCTCTGGGGCTGCACTCTCTGTATCAGATGAGATGTCTCTGGGGATGCACTCTCTGTATCAGATGAGATGTCTCTGGGGATGCACTCTCTGTATCAGATGAGATGTCTCTGGTGCTGCACTCTCTGTATCAGATGAGATGTCTCTGGTGCTGCACTCTCTGTATCAGATGAGATGTCTCTGGTGCTGCACTCTCATGTATCAGATGACAGATCGGTCTCCTGCTGTCTGCACTCTCTGTATCAGATGAGAATGTCTACTGCTGCTGCACCTCTCTGTATCAGATGAGATGACGCTAACCTGGAGCGCCTGCACTCTCTGTATCATGATGGCAGATGTCTCTGGGCTGCACTCTCTGTATCAGACGCAGATGTACTCTAGGGGATGCACTCTCTGTATCAGATGAGAGTGTCTCATGGGGATGCACTCTCTGCCTATCAGATGAGATGTCTCTGGTGCCTGCACCTCTCTGTATCAGATGAGATGTCTCTAGGGCATGACTGACCCTCTGCATATCAGATGAGATCGTCTGCTGGGGATGCACTCTCTGTATCAGCATGAGATGGTCTCTCGGTGCATGCAGCACTCTCTTTATCAGATGACGATGTCTACTGGTGCTGCGCACTCTCTGACTACACGATGAGATTTCCATCTGTGCGGGCATGCACTCTCTGTATCAGATGAAGAGTCTCTGCTGCTCGCACTCTCTGTATCAGATGAGATGTCTCTGGGGCTGCACTCTCTGGATCAGATGAGATGTCTCTGGTGCTGCACTCTCTGTATCAGATGAGATGTCTCTGGTAGCTTGCACTCTCTGTATCAGATGATATGTCTCTGGGGATGCACTCTCTGTATCAGATGAGATGTCCTTGGGGCTGCACTCTCTGTATCAGATGAGATGTCTCTGCTGCTGCACTCTCTGTATCAGATGAGATGTCTCTGGGGATTGCACTCTCTGTAACAGATGAGAATGTCTCTGTGTCTGCACTCTCTGTAATCAGATAAGATGTCTCTGGTGCTGCACTCTCTGTATCAGATAAGATGTCTCTGGGGATGCACTCTCTGTATCAGATGAGGATGTCTCTGGGGCTGCACTCTCCTGTATCAGAATAGATGTCTCTGGGGCTGCTCTCTCTGTATCAGATGAGATGTCTCTGGTACTGCAACCTCTCTGTATCAGATGAGATGTCTCTGGTGCTGCACTCTCTGTATCAGATGAGATGTCTCTGGTGCTGCACTCTCTGTATCAGATAAGATGTCTTGGGGATGCACTCTCTGCTATCAGATGAGATGTCTCTGGGGCTGCACTCTCTGTATCAGATAAGATGTCTCTGGGGATGCACTCTCTGTATCAGATACGATGTCTCTGGTGCTGCACTCTCTGTATCTGATGAGATGTCTCTGGTGCTGCACTCTCTGAATCAGATGAGATGTCTCTGAGTGCTGCACTCTCTGTATCAGATGAGATGTCTCTGGGGATGCACTCTCTGTATCAGATGAGATGTCTCTGGTGCTGCACCTTCTGTATCAGATGAGATGTCTCTGGTAATGCACTCTCTGTATCAGATGAGATGTCTCTGGGGCCTGCACTCTCTGTATCAGATGAGATGTCTCTGTGCTGCACTCTCTGTATCAGATGAGATGTCTCTGGTACTGGCACTCTCTGTATCAGATGAGATGTCTCTGGGATGCACTCTCTGTATCAGATGAGATGTCTCTGTGCTGCACTCTCCTGTATCAGATGAGATGTCTCTGGGATGCACTCTCTGTATCAGATGAGATGTCTCTAGGTGCTGCACTCTCTGTATCAGATGAGATGTCTCTGGTGCTGCTACGCTCTGTATCAGATGAGATGTCTCTGGTGCTGTACTCTCTGTATCAGATGAGATGTCTCTGTGCTGCACTCTCTGTATCAGATAAGATGTCTCTGGTGCTGCACTCTCTGTATCAGATGAGATGTCTCTGGGGCTGCACTCTCTGTATCAGATGAGATGTCTCTGGTGCTGCACTCTCTGTATCAGATGAGATGTCTCTGGGGCTGCACTCTCTGTATCAGATGAGATGTCTCTGGGCTGCACTCTCTGTATCAGATGAGATGTCTCTGGGGATGCTACTCTCTGTATCAGATGAGATGTCTCTGGTGCTGCACTCTCTGTATCAGATGAGATGTCTCTGGTGCTGCACTCTCTGTATCAGATGAGATGTCTCTGGTGCTGCACTCTCTGTATCAGATGAGATGTCTCTGGGGATGCACTCTCTGTATCAGATGAGATGTCTCTGCTGCTGCACTCTCTGTATCAGATGAGATGTCTCTGCTGCTGCACTCTCTGTATCAGATGAGATGTCTCTGGGGGCTGCACTCTCTGTATCAGATGAGATGTCTCTGGTGCTGCACTCTCTGTATCAGATGAGATGTCTCTGGTACTGCACTCTCTGTATCAGATGAGATGTCTCTGGTGCTGCACTCTCTGTATCAGATGAGATGTCTCTGGGGATGCACTCTCTGTATCAGATGAGATGTCTCTGCTGCTGCACTCTCTGTATCAGATGAGATGTCTCTGGTACTGCACTCTCTGTATCAGATGAGATGTCTCTGGGGATGCACTCTCTGTATCAGATGAGATGTCTCTGGGGATGCACTCTCTGTATCAGATGAGATGTCTCTGGGGATGCACTCTCTGTATCAGATGAGATGTCTCTGGGGATGCACTCTCTGTATCAGATGAGATGTCTCTGGTGCTGCACTCTCTGTATCAGATGAGATGTCTCTGGTGCTGCACTCTCTGTATCAGATGAGATGTCTCTGGTGCTGCACTCTCTGTATCAGATGAGATGTCTCTAATGCTGCACTCTCTGTATCAGATGAGATGTCTCTGGTGCTGCACTCTCTGTATCAGATGAGATGTCTCTGCGGCTGCACTCTCTGTATCAGATGAGATGTCTCTGGGGCTGCACTCTCTGTATCAGATGAGATGTCTCTGGTGCTGCACTCTCTGTATCAGATGAGATGTCTCTGGGGCTGCACTCTCTGTATCAGATGAGATGTCTCTGGGCCTGCACTCTCTGTATCAGATGAGATGTATCTGGTGCTGCACTCTCTGTATCAGATGAGATGTCTCTGGTGCTGCACTCTCTGTATCAGATGAGATGTCTCTGGTGCTGCACTCTCTGTATCAGATGAGATGTCTCTGGGGCTGCACTCTCTGTATCAGATGAGATGTCTCTGGTACTGCACTCTCTGTATCAGATGAGATGTCTCTGGTACTGCACTCTCTGTATCAGATGAGATGTCTCTGTGCTGCACTCTCTGTATCAGATAAGATGTCTCTGGGGATGCACTCTCTGTATCAGATGAGATGTCTCTGGTGCTGCACTCTCTGTATCAGATGAGATGTCTCTGGGGCTGCACTCTCTGTATCAGATGAGATGTCTCTGTGCTGCACTCTCTGTATCAGATGAGATGTCTCTGGGGATGCACTCTCTGTATCAGATGAGATGTCTCTGTGCTGCACTCTCTGTATCAGATGAGATGTCTCTGGGGCTGCACTCTCTGTATCAGATGAGATGTCTCTGGTGCTGCACTCTCTGTATCAGATGAGATGTCTCTGGTGCTGCACTCTCTGTATCAGATGAGATGTCTCTGGGGATGCACTCTCTGTATCAGATGAGATGTCTCTGGTGCTGCACTCTCTGTATCAGATGAGATGTCTCTGGTGCTGCACTCTCTGTATATGATGAGATGTCTCTGGGGCTGCACTCTCTGTATCAGATGAGATGTCTCTGGGGCTGCACTCTCTGTATCAGATGAGATGTCTCTGGGGCTGCACTCTCTGTATCAGATGAGATGTCTCTGGGGCCTGCACTCTCTGTATCAGATGAGAATGTCTCTGGTGCTGCACTCTCTGTATCAGATGAGATGTCCTCTGGGGATGCACTCTCTGTATCAGATGAGATTGTCTCTGGGGCTGCACTCTCTTGTATCAGATGAGATGTTCTGTGCTGCACTCTCTGTATCAGATGAGATGTCTCTGATGCTGCAACTCTCTGTATCAGATGAGATGTCTCTGGGGCGTGCACTCTCTGCTATCAGATGAGATGTCTCTGGGTGCTGCACTCTCTGTATCAGATGAGATGTCTCTGGTGCTGCACTCTCTGTATCAGATGAGATGTCTCTGGGTGCTGCACTCTCTGTATCAGATGAGATGTCTCTGGGGATGCACTCTCTGTATCAGATGAGATGTCTCTGGTGCTGCACTCTCTGTATCAGATGAGATGTCTCTGGTGCTGCACTCTCTGTATCAGATGAGATGTCTCTGGGGATGCACTCTCTGTATCAGATGAGATGTCTCTGGTGCTGCACTCTCTGTATCAGATGAGATGTCTCTGGTGCTGCACTCTCTGTATCAGATGAGATGTCTCTGGGGATGCACTCTCTGTATCAGATGAGATGTCTCTGCTGCTGCACTCTCTGTATCAGATGAGATGTCTCTGGGGCTGCACTCTCTGTATCAGATGAGATGTCTCTGGTGCTGCACTCTCTGTATCAGATGAGATGTCTCTGGTACTGCACTCTCTGTATCAGATGATATGTCTCTGGGGATGCACTCTCTGTATCAGATGAGATGTCTCTGGGGCTGCACTCTCTGTATCAGATGAGATGTCTCTGCTGCTGCACTCTCTGTATCAGATGAGATGTCTCTGGGGATGCACTCTCTGTATCAGATGAGATGTCTCTGTGCTGCACTCTCTGTATCAGATAAGATGTCTCTGGGGATGCACTCTCTGTATCAGATAAGATGTCTCTGGGGATGCACTCTCTGTATCAGATGAGATGTCTCTGGGGCTGCACTCTCTGTATCAGATGAGATGTCTCTGGGGCTGCACTCTCTGTATCAGATGAGATGTCTCTGGTACTGCACTCTCTGTA
The DNA here is from genome assembly GCF_027579735.1 of Bombina bombina. NCBI lineage: Eukaryota > Metazoa > Chordata > Amphibia > Anura > Bombinatoridae > Bombina > Bombina bombina. The sequence continues at coordinate 436,999,710 of NC_069505.1, read as the reverse complement.
TCAGATGAGATGTCTCTGGTGCTGCACTCTCTGTATCAGATGAGATGTCTCTGGTGCTGCACTCTCTGTATCAGATAAGATGTCTCTGGGGATGCACTCTCTGTATCAGATGAGATGTCTCTGGGGCTGCACTCTCTGTATCAGATAAGATGTCTCTGGGGATGCACTCTCTGTATCAGATAAGATGTCTCTGGTGCTGCACTCTCTGTATCTGATGAGATGTCTCTGGTGCTGCACTCTCTGTATCAGATGAGATGTCTCTGTGCTGCACTCTCTGTATCAGATGAGATGTCTCTGGGGATGCACTCTCTGTATCAGATGAGATGTCTCTGGTGCTGCACTCTCTGTATCAGATGAGATGTCTCTGGGGCTGCACTCTCTGTATCAGATGAGATGTCTCTGGGGCTGCACTCTCTGTATCAGATGAGATGTCTCTGTGCTGCACTCTCTGTATCAGATGAGATGTCTCTGGTACTGCACTCTCTGTATCAGATGAGATGTCTCTGGGGATGCACTCTCTGTATCAGATGAGATGTCTCTGTGCTGCACTCTCTGTATCAGATGAGATATCTCTGGGGATGCACTCTCTGTATCAGATGAGATGTCTCTGTGGATGCACTCTCTGTATCAGATGAGATGTCTCTGGTGCTGCACTCTCTGTATCAGATGAGATGTCTCTGGTGCTGCACTCTCTGTATCAGATGAGATGTCTCTAATGCTGCACTCTCTGTATCAGATGAGATGTCTCTGGTGCTGCACTCTCTGTATCAGATGAGATGTCTCCTGTGCCTGTACTCTCTGTATCAGATGAGATGTCTCTGGGCTGCACTCTCTGTATCAAGACTAAGATGTCTCTAGGTGCTGCACTACTCATGTATCAGATAAGAGATCGTCTCTAGTCTGCACTCTCTGTATCAGATGACGATGTACTCTAGGGACTGCACTCTCTGTAATCAGAAGAGATGTCTCTGGTGCATGCCCTTCTGTATCAGCTGAGATGTCTCTTGGTCCTGCACCTCTCTGTATCAAGATGCGATGTCTCTGGTGCTTGCACCTCTCTGGATCAGATAAGATGTCTCTGGGGCATGCACTCTCTGTATCAGATGAGATGTCCTCTGGTCGCAGCACTCTCTGTATCAGATGAGATGTCTCTAGGTGCTGCACTCTCCTGTATCAGATGAAGATGTCTCTAGTGCTGCACTCTCTGTATCAAGATGAGATGTCTCTGGTGCTGCACTCTCTGTATCAGATGAGATGTCTCTGGGGCTGCCACTCTCTGTATCAGATGAGATGTCTCTGGGCTGGCACTCTCTGTATCAGATAAGATGGTCTCTGGTGCAGCACTCTCTGGTATCAGATGAGAAGTCTCTGGTGCTGCACTCTCTGATCAGATGAGATGTCTCTGGTGCTGCACTCTCTGTTTCAGATGAGATGTCTCTGGTGATGCACTCTCTGTATCAGATGAGATGTCTCTGGGTGCCTGACACTCTCTGTATCAGCTGAGAAGTCTTGGGGCTGCACTCTCTGTATCAGATGAGATGTACTATGGTGCTGCACTCTCTGATCAGATGCGATGTCTCCTGTGCTGCACTCTCTGTATCAGATGAGATGTCTCTGGTAGCTTGCAACTCTCTGTATCAGATGAGATGTCTCTGAGCTGCACTCTCTGTATCAGATGAGACTGTCTCTGGTGCCATGCACCTCTCTGTATCAGATGCGATGTCTCTGGTGCTGCACTCTCTGTATCATATGCAGATGTCCTCTGGTGCTGCACTCTCAGTATCCGATGAGATGTCTCTGGTGCTGCACTCTCTGTATCAGATGAGATGTCTCTGGTGCTGCACTCTCTGTATCAGATGAGATGTCTCTGGGGCTGCACTCTCTGTATCAGATGAGATGTCTCTGGTACTGCACTCTCTGTATCAGATGAGATGTCTCTGGTACTGCACTCTCTGTATCAGATGAGATGTCTCTGTGCTGCACTCTCTGTATCAGATAAGATGTCTCTGGGGATGCACTCTCTGTATCAGATGAGATGTCTCTGGTGCTGCACTCTCTGTATCAGATGAGATGTCTCTGGTGCTGCACTCTCTGTATCAGATGAGATGTCTCTGTGCTGCACTCTCTGTATCAGATGAGATGTCTCTGGGGCTGCACTCTCTGTATCAGGTGAGATGTCTCTGGGGCTGCACTCTCTGTATCAGATGAGATGTCTCTGGTGCTGCACTCTCTGTATCAGATGAGATGTCTCTGTGCTGCACTCTCTGTATCAGATGAGATGTCTCTGGTGCTGCACTCTCTGTAATCAGATGAGATGTCTCTGGTGCTGCACATCTCTGTATCAGATGAGATGTCTCTGGATGCTGCCACTCTCTGTATCAGATGGAGATGTCTCTGGTGCTGCACTCTCTGTATCAGATGAGATGTCTCTGGTGCTGCACTCTCTGTATCAGAAGAGATGTCTCTGGTGCTGCACTCTCTGGTATCAGATGAGATGTCTCTGGTGCTGCACTCTCTGTATCAGATGAGATGTCTCTGGGGCTGCACTCTCTGTATCAGATGAGATGTCTCTGGTGCATGCACTCTCTTGTATCAGATGAGATGTCTCTGGTGCTGCACTCTCTGTATCAGATGAGATGTCTCTGGTGCTGCACTCTCTGTATCAGATGAGATGTCTCTGTGCTGCACTCTCTGTATCAGATGAGATGTCTCTGGGGCTGCACTCTCTGTATCAGATGAGATGTCTCTGGGCTGCACTCTCTGTATCAAGATGAGATGTCTCTGGTGCTGCACTCTCTGTATCAGATGAGATGTCTCTGGTGATGCACTCTCTGTATCAGATGAGATGTCTCTGGTGCTGCACTCTCTGTATCAGATGAGATGTCTCTGGGGCTGCACTCTCTGTATAAGATGAGATGTCTCTGGTGCTGCCCTCTCTGTATCAGATGAGATGTCTCTGGGGCTGCACTCTCTGTATCAGATGAGATGTCTCTGGGGCTGCACTCTCTGTATCAGATGAGATGTCTCTGGTGCTGCACTCTCTGTATCAGATGAGATTGTCTCTGGTGCTGCACTCTCTGTATCAGATGAGATGTCTCTGGGGTCTGCACTCTCTGTATCAGGTGAGATGTCTCTGGTGCTGCACTCTCTGTATCAGATGAGATGTCTCTGGTGCTGCACTCTCTGTATCAGATGAGATGTCTCTGGTGCTGCACTCTCTGTATCAGATGAATGTCTCTGGGGCTGCACTCTCTGTATCAGATGAGATGTCTCTGGTGCTGCACTCTGCTGTATCAGATGAGATGTCTCTGGGGCTGCACTCTCTGTATCAGATGAGATGTCTCTGGGGGCTGCACTCTCTGTATCAGATAGATGTCTCTGGGGATGCACACTCTGTATCAGATGAGATGTCTCTGGGGCTGCAACTCTCTGTATCAGATGAGATGTCTACTGGTAACTCGCACTCTCTGTATCAGATGAGGATGTCTCTGGTGCTGCACTCTCTGTATCAGATGAGATGTCTCTGGTGATGCACACTCTTGTATCAGATGAGATGTATCTGGGGATGCACTCTCTGTAGTCAGATGAGATGTCTCTGGGGGCTGCAGCTCTCTGTATAAGATGAGATGTCTCTGGGTGCTGCGACTCCTCTGTATCTGTATGAGATGTACTCTTTGGGGATGCACTCATCTGTATCAGAATGAGATGTCTCTGTGCTGCACTCTCTGTATCAGATGAGATGTCTCTGTGGGCTTGCTCTCTCTGTATAAGATGAGATAGTCTCAGGTGCTGCACTCTCTGTATCATGATTGGATGACTCTGCGTGCACTCGACACTCTCTGTTATCAGATGAGATGTCTCTGGGGCTGCACTTCTGTATCAGATGAGATGTCTCTGGGGCTTGCACTCTCTGTATCAGATGAGATGTCTCTGGTGCTATGCACTCTCTGTGTATCAGATTGAGATGTCTCTGGGGCTGCACTCTCTGTATCAGATGAGATGTCTCTGGGGCTGCACTCTCTGTATCAGATGAGATGTCTCTGGGGCTGCCACTCTCTGTATCAGATGAGATGTCTCTGGTGCTGCACTCTCTGTATCAGATGAGATGTCTCTGGGTGCTGCACTCTCTGTATTCAGATGAGATGTCTCTGGTGCTGCACCTCTCTGTATCAGATGAGATGTCTATGGTGGCTGCACCTCTCTGTATCAGATGAGATGTCTCTGGTGCTGCACTCTCTGTATCAGATGAGATGTCTCTGGTGCTGCACTCTCCTGTATCAGATGAGATGTCTCTGGTGCTGCACTCTCTGTATCAGATGAGATGTCTCTGGGGTGCACTCTCTGTATCAGATGAGATGTCCTCTGTGCTGCACTCTCTGTATCAGATGAGATGTCTCAGGTGCTGCACTCTCTGTATCAGATGAGATGTCTCTGGGCTGCACTCTCTGTATCAGATGAGATGTTCTATGGTGCTGCACTCTCTGTATCAGATGAGATGTCTCTGGGGATGCACTCTCTGTATCAGATGAGATGTCTCTGGGGGCTGCACTCTCTGTATCAGATGAGATGTCTCTGGTGCTGCACTCCTCTGTATCAGATAAGATGTCACTGGTGCTGCACTCTCTGTATCAGATGAGATGTCTCTGGTGCAGCACTCTTGTATCAGATGAGATGTCTCTGGTCTGCCTGCACCTCTTGTATCAGATGAGATGTCTCTGCTGCTGCCACCTCTCTGTATCAGATGAGATGTCCTCTGGGACTGCACTCCTGTATCAGATGAAGATGTCTCTGTGCTGCACTCTCTGTATCAGATGAGATGTCTCTGGTACTCGCACTCTCTGTATCAGATGAGATGTCTCTGGGGATGCACTCTCTGTATCAGATGAGATGTCTCTGGGGCTGCACTCTCTGTATCAGTTGAGATGTCTCTGGTGCTGCACTCTCTGTATCAGATGAGATGTCTCTGGGGATGCACTCTCTGTATTAGATGAGATGTCTCTGTGCTGCACTCTCTGTATCAGATAAGATGTCTCTGGGTGGATGCACTCTCTGTATCAGATAAGATGTCTCTGGGTATGCACTCTCTGTATCAGATGAGATGTCTCTGGGGCTGCACTCTCTGTAACAGATGAGATGTCTCTGGGGATAGGTGCACTCTCTGTATCAGATGAGATGTCTCTGGGGCTGCACTCTCTGTATCAGATAAGATGTCTCTGGTGCTGCACTCTCTGTATCAGATGAGATGTCTCTGGGGCTGCACTCTCTGTATCAGAGGAGATGTCTCTGGGGTACTGCACTCTCTGTATCAGATGAGATGTCTCTGTGCTGCACTCTCTGTATCAGATGAGATGTCTCTGGTACTGCACTCTCTCGTATCAGATGAGATGTCTCTGGGGATGCACTCTCTTATCAGATTGAGATGTTCTCTGGTGCTGCTACTCTCAGTATAAGAATGAGATGTCTCTGGTGCTGCTACTCTCTGTATCAGATGAGATCCGATGCACTCACTCATGAGATGCCTGTGCCACTCTCTGTATCAGATGAGATGTCCTCTGTGCTGCTACCTCCTGTATAAGATGAGATGTCTCTGGTGCTAGCACTCTCTGTATCAGATGAGATTGTCTCTGGGGGCTTGCACTCTCCTGTATCAGATGAGATGTCTCTGGTACTGCACTCTCTGTATCAGATGAGATGTCCCCTCAGGTGCTTGCTACTCTCTGTATCAGATTGAGATGTCTCTGGTGCTGCACTCTCTGTATCAGATGAGATGTCTCTGGTGCTGCACTTCTGTATCAGATAGATGTCTCTGGGGACTGCACTCTCTGTATCAGATGAGATGTCTCTGGTGCTGCACTCTCTGTATCAGATGAGATGTCTCTGGTGCTGCACTCTCTGTATCAGATGAGATGTCTCTGGTACCGCACTCTCTGTATCAGAAGAGATGTCTCTGGTGCTGCACTCTCTGTATCAGATGAGATGTCTCTGGTGCTGCACTCTCTGTATCAGATGAGATGTCTCTGGTGCTGCACTCTCTGTATCAGATGAGATGTCTCTGGTGCTGCACTCTCTGTATCAGATGAGATGTCTCTGGGGCTGCACTCTCTGTATCAGATGAGATGTCTCTGGGCCTGCACTCTCTGTATCAGATGAGATGTCTCTGGTGCTGCACTCTCTGTATCAGATGAGATGTCTCTGGTGCTGCATTCTCTGTATCAGATGAGATGTCTCTGGTGCTGCACTCTCTGTATCAGATGAGATGTCTCTGGGGCTGCACTCTCTGTATCAGATGAGATGTCTCTGGGGCTGCACTCTCTGTATCAGATGAGATGTCTCTGGGGATGCACTCTCTGTATCAGATGAGATGTCTCTGGGGATGCACTCTCTGTATCAGATGATATGTCTCTGTGCTGCACTCTCTGTATCAGATGAGATGTCTCTGGTACTGCACTCTCTGTATCAGATGAGATGTCTCTGGGGATGCACTCTCTGTATCAGATGAGATGTCTCTGTGCTGCACTCTCTGTATCAGATGAGATACTCTCTGTATCAGATGAGATGTCTCTGGGGATGCACTCTCTGTATCAGATGAGATGTCTCTGGGGCTGCACTCTCTGTATCAGATGAGATGTCTCTGGTGCTGCACTCTCTGTATCAGATGAGATGTCTCTGGGGCTGCCCTCTCTGTATCAGATGAGATGTCTCTGGGGCTGCACTCTCTGTATCAGATGAGATGTCTCTGGGGCTGCACTCTCTGTATCAGATGAGATGTCTCTGGTACTGCACTCTCTGTATCAGATGAGATGTCTCTGGTGCTGCACTCTCTGTATCAGATGAGATGTCTCTGGGGCTGCACTCTCTGTATCAGGTGAGATGTCTCTGGGGCTGCACTCTCTGTATCAGATTGAGATGTCTCTGGGGATGCACTCTCAGTATCAGATGAGATGTCTCTGGTGCTGCACTCTCTGTATCAGATGAGATGTCTCTGGTGCTGCACTCTCTGTATCAGATGAGATGTCCTCTGGGGATCACTCTCTGTATCAGATGAGATGTCTCTGGGGCTGCAGCACTCTCTGTATCAGATGAGATGTCCTCTGGGGATGCACTCTCTGTATCAGATGAGCTGTCTCTGGTGCTGCACTCTCTGTATCAGATGAGATGTCCTCTGGGGCTGCACTCTCTGTATAAGATGAGATGTCTCTGGTGACCTGCACTCTCCTGTATCAGATGAGATGTTCTCTGGTGCTGCCTCTCTGTATCAGATGAGATGTCTTGGTGCTGCACTCTCTGTATCAGATAAGATGTCTGCTTGGGGCCTGCACTCTCTGTATCAGATGAGATGTCCTCTGGGTGCTGCACTCTCTGTATCAGATGAGATGTCTCTGGTGCTGCACTCTCTGTATCAGATGAGATGTCTCTGGGGATGCACTCTCTGTATCAGATGAGATGTCTCTGTGCTGCACTCTCTGTATCAGATGAGATGTCTCTGGGGCTGCACTCTCTGTATAAGATGAGATGTCTCTGGTGCTGCACTCTCTGTATCAGATGAGATGTCTCTGGTGCTGCACTCTCTGTATCAGATGAGATGTCTCTGGGGATGCACTCTCTGTATCAGATGAGATGTCTCTGGTGCTGCACTCTCTGTATCAGATGAGATGTCTCTGGGGATGCACTCTCTGTATCAGATGAGATGTCTCTGGTGCTGCACTCTCTGTATCAGATGAGATGTCTCTGGGGATGCACTCTCTGTATCAGATGAGATGTCCTCTGGTGGCTGCACTCTCTGTATCAGATGAGATGTCTCTGGGTGCTGCACTCTCTGTATCAGATGAGATGTCTCTGGTGCTGCCACTCTCTGTATCAGAAGAGATGTCTCTGGTGCTGCACTCTCTGTATCAGATGAGATGTCTCTGGTGCTGCACTCTCTGTATCAGATGAAGATGTCTCTGGTGCTGCACTCTCTGTATCAGATGAGATGTCTCTGGTGCTGCACTCTCTGTATCAGATGAGATGTCTCTGGGGCTGCACTCTCTGTATCAGATGATGATGTCTCTGGGCCTGCACTCTCTGTATCAGATGATATGTCTCTGGTTGCTGCACTCTCTGTATCAGATGAGATGTCTCTGGTCCTGCACTCTCTGTATCAGATGAGATGTCTCGGTGCTGCACTCTCTGTATCAGTGAGATGTCTCTAGGGGCTGCACTCTCTGTATCAGATGAGATGGTCTCTGGGGCTGCACTCTCTGTATCAGATGAGATGTCTCTGGGGATGCACTCTCTGTATCAGACGAGATTGTCTCTGGGATGCACTCTCTGTATCAGATGAGATGTCTCTGGTGCTGCACTCTCTGTATCAGATGAGATTGTCTCTGGGGATGCACTCTCTGTAACCTAGATGAGTTGTCTACTGGGGATGCACTCTCTGTATCAGATGAGATGTCTCTGCGGCTGCACTCTCTGTATCAGATGAGATGTCTCTGCTGCTGCACTCTCTGTATCAGATGAGATGTCTCTGGTGCTGCACTCTCTGTATCAGATGAGATGTCTCTGGTGCTGCACTCTCTGTATCAGATGAGATGTCTCTGGTACTGCACCTCTCTGTATCAGATGAGATGTCTCTGGGGATGCACTCTCTGTATCAGATGAGATGTCTCTGTGCTGCACTCTCTGTATCAGATGAGATGTCTCTGGCTGCTGCACTCTCTGTATCAGATGAGATGTCTCTGGGGATGCACTCTCTGTATCAGATGTGAAGTCTCTGTGCTGCACTCTCTGTATCAGATAAGATGTCTCTGGGATGCACTCTCTGTATCAGATAAGATGTCTCTGGGGATGCACTCTCTGTATCAGATGAGATGTCTCTGGGCTGCACTCTCTGTATCAGATGAGATGTCTCTGGGGATGCACTCTCTGTATCAGATGAGATGTCTCTGGGGCTGCACTCTCTGTATCAGATAAGATGTCTCTGGTGCTGCACTCTCTGTATCAGATGAGTTGTCTCTGGTGCTGCACTCTCTGTATCAGATGAGATGTCTCTGGGGCTGCACTCTCTGTATCAGATGAGATGTCTCTGTGCTGCACTCTCTGTATCAGATGAGATGTCTCTGGTACTGCACTCTCTGTATCAGATGAGATGTTCTCTGGGGATGCACTCTCTGTATCAGATGAGATGTCTCTGTGCTGCACTCTCTGTATCAGATGAGATGTCTCTGGTGCTGCACTCTCTGTATCAGATGAGATGTCTCTGGTGCTGCACTCTCTGTATCAGATGAGATGTCTCTAATGGGCTGCACTCTCTGTATCAGATGAGATGTCTCTGGTGCTGCACTCTCTGTATCAGATGAGATGTCTCTGGGGATGCACTCTCTGTATCAGATGAGATGTCTCTGGGGCTGCACTCTCGTATCAGATGAGATGTCTCTGGTAGCTGCACTCTCTGTATCAGATAGAGATGTCTCTGGTGCTGCACTCTCTGTATCAGATGAGATGTCTCTGCTGGCTGCACTCTCTGTGTCAGATGAGATGTCTTTGGTGCTGCACTCTCTGTATCAGATGAGATGTCTCTGGGGATGCACTCCTCTGTATCAGATGAGATGTCTCTGGCTGCTGCACTCTGAGATGGTGCCTCTGGGGATGCACTCTCTGTATCAGATGAGATGTCTCTGGGGATGCACTCTCTGTATCAGATGAGATGTCTCTGGTGCTGCACTCTCTGTATCAGATGAGATGTCTCAGGGGCTGCACTCTCTGTATCAAGATAGATGTCTCTGTGCTGCACTCTCTGTATCAGATGAGATGTCTCTGGTGCTGCACTCTCTGTATCAGATGAGATGTCTCTGCTGCTGCACTCTCTGTATCAGATGAGATGTCTCTGGCGATGCACTCTCTGTATCAGATGAGATGTCTCTGGTGCTGCACTCTCTGTATCAGATGAGATGTCTCTGCTGCTGCACTCTCTTTATCAGATGAGATGTCTCTGGGGATGCACTCTCTGTATCAGATGAGATGTCTCTGGCGTTGAACTCTCTGTATCAGATGAGATGTCTCTGGTGCTGCACTCTCTGTATCAGATGAGATGTCTCTGGGGATGCACTCTCTGTATCAGATGAGATGTCTCTGGGGCTGCACTCTCTGTATCAGATGAGATGTCTCTGGGGCTGCACTCTCTGTATCAGATAAGATGTCTCTGGTGCTGCACTCTCTGTATCAGATGAGATGTCTCTGGTGCTGCACTCTCTGTATCAGATGAAATGTCTCTGGTGCTGCACTCTCTGTATCAGATGAGATGTCTCTGGTGCTGCACTCTCTGTATCAGATGAGATGTCTCTGGGGCTGCACTCTCTGTATCAGATGAGATGTCTCTGGTGCTGCACTCTCTGTATCAGATGAGATGTCTCTGGTACTGCACTCTCTGTATCAGATGAGATGTCTCTGGGGATGCACTCTCTGTATCAGATGAGATGTCTCTGGGGCTGCACTCTCTGTATCAGTTGAGATGTCTCTGCTGCTGCACTCTCTGTATCAGATGAGATGTCTCTGGGGATGCACTCTCTGTATCAGATGAGATGTCTCTGTGCTGCACTCTCTGTATCAGATAAGATGTCTCTGGGGATGCACTCTCTGTATCAGATAAGATGTCTCTGGATATGCACTCTCTGTATCAGATGAGATGTCTCTGGGGCTGCACTCTCTGTATCAGATGAGATGTCTCTGGGGATGCACTCTCTGTATCAGATGAGATGTCTCTGGGGCTGCACTCTCTGTATCAGATAAGATGTCTCTGGTGCTGCACTCTCTGTATCAGATGAGATGTCTCTGGTGCTGCACTCTCTGTATCAGATGAGATGTCTCTGGGGATGCACTCTCTGTATCAGATGAGATGTCTCTGTGCTGCACTCTCTGTATCAGATGAGATGTCTCTGGTACTGCACTCTCTGTATCAGATGAGATGTCTCTGGGGATGCACTCTCTGTATCAGATGAGATGTCTCTGTGCTGCACTCTCTGTATCAGATGAGATGTCTCTGGTGCTGCACTCTCTGTATCAGATGAGATGTCTCTGGTGCTGCACTCTCTGTATCAGATGAGATGTCTCTAATGCTGCACTCTCTGTATCAGATGAGATGTCTCTGGTGCTGCACTCTCTGTATCAGATGAGATGTCTCTGGGGATGCACTCTCTGTATCAGATGAGATGTCTCTGGGGCTGCACTCTCTGTATCAGATGAGATGTCTCTGGTACTGCACTCTCTGTATCAGATAAGATGTCTCTGGTGCTGCACTCTCTGTATCAGATGAGATGTCTCTGCTGCTGCACTCTCTGTGTCAGATGAGATGTCTTTGTGCTGCACTCTCTGTATCAGATGAGATGTCTCTGGGGATGCACTCTCTGTATCAGATGAGATGTCTCTGCTGCTGCACTCTGAGATGTCTCTGGGGATGCACTCTCTGTATCAGATGAGATGTCTCTGGGGCTGCACTCTCTGTATCAGATGAGATGTCTCTGGTGCTGCACTCTCTGTATCAGATGAGATGTCTCTGGGGCTGCACTCTCTGTATCAGATTGCTGCACTCTCTGTATCAGATGAGATGTCTCTGGTGCTGCACTCTCTGTATCAGATGAGATGGTCCTCTGCTGCTGCACTCTCTGTATCAGATAGATGTCTCTGGCGTTGCACTCTCTGTATCAGATAAGATGTCTCTGGTGCTGCACTCTCTGTATCAGATGAGATGTCTCTGCCGCTGGCAGGCTCTCTGTATCAGATGAGATGTCCTCTGGGGATGCACTCTCTGTATCAGATGAGATGTCTCTGGCGTTGCACTCTCTGTATCAGATGAGATGTCTCTGGTGCTGCACTCTCTGTATCAGATGAGATGTCTCTGGGGATGCACTCTCTGTATCAGATGAGATGTCTCAGGGCGGCACTCACTGTATCAGATAGATGTCTCTGTGCTGCACCTCTCTGTATCAGATGAGATGTCTCTGGTACTGCACTCTCTGTATCAGATGAGATGTCTCTGGGGATGCACTCTCTGTATCAGATGAGATGTCTCTGTGCTGCACTCTCTGTATCAGATGAGATGTCTCTGGTGCTGCACTCTCTGTATCAGATGAGATGTCTCTGGTGCTGCACTCTCTGTATCAGATGAGATGTCTCTAATGCTGCACTCTCTGTATCAGATGAGATGTCTCTGGTGCTGCACTCTCTGTATCAGATGAGATGTCTCTGGGGATGCACTCTCTGTATCAGATGAGATGTCTCTGGGGCTGCACTCTCTGTATCAGATGAGATGTCTCTGGTACTGCACTCTCTGTATCAGATAAGATGTCTCTGGTGCTGCACTCTCTGTATCAGATTAGATGTCTCTGCTGCTGCACTCTCTGTGTCAGATGAGATGTCTTTGTGCTGCACTCTCTGTATCAGTTGAGATGTCTCTGGGGATGCACTCTCTGTATCAGATGAGATGTCTCTGCTGCTGCACTCTGAGATGTCTCTGGGGATGCACTCTCTGTATCAGATGAGATGTCTCTGGGGCTGCACTCTCTGTATCAGATGAGATGTCTCTGTGCTGCACTCTCTGTATCAGATGAGATGTCTCTGGGGCTGCACTCTCTGTATCAGATAAGGTGTCTCTGTGCTGCACTCTCTGTATCAGATGAGATGTCTCTGGTGCTGCACTCTCTGTATCAGATGAGATGTCTCTGCTGCTGCACTCTCTGTATCAGATGAGATGTCTCTGGCGTTGCACTCTCTGTATCAGATGAGATGTCTCTGGTGCTGCACTCTCTGTATCAGATGAGATGTCTCTGCTGCTGCACTCTCTGTATCAGATGAGATGTCTCTGGGGATGCACTCTCTGTATCAGATGAGATGTCTCTGGCGTTGCACTCTCTGTATCAGATGAGATGTCTCTGGTGCTGCACTCTCTGTATCAGATGAGATGTCTCTGGGGATGCACTCTCTGTATCAGATGAGATGTCTCTGGGGATGCACTCTCTGTATCAGATGAGATGTATCTGGGGATGCACTCTCTGTATCAGATGAGATGTCTCTGGGGATGCACTCTCTGTATCAGATGAGATGTCTCTGGTGCTGCACTCTCTGTATCAGATGAGATGTCTCTGCTGCTGCACTCTCTGTATCAGATAAGATGTCTCTGGGGATGCACTCTCTGTATCACATGAGATGTCTCTGGTGCTGCACTCTCTGTATCAGATGAGATGTCTCTGGTGCTGCACTCTCTGTATCAGATAAGATGTCTCTGGGGATGCACTCTCTGTATCAGATGAGATGTCTCTAGTACTGCACTCTCTGTATCAGATGAGATGTCTCTGGTGCTGCACTCTCTGTATCAGATGAGATGTCTCTGGGGATGCACTCTCTGTATCAGATGAGATGTCTCTGGGGATGCACTCTCTGTATCAGATGAGATGTCTCTTGTGGTGCACTCTCTGTATCAGATGAGATGTCTCTGGTGCTGCACTCTCTGTATCAGATGAGATGTCTCTGGGGATGCACTCTCTGTATCAGATGAGAAGTCTCTGGTGCTGCACTCTCTGTATCAGATGAGATGTCTCTGGGGATGCACTCTCTGTATCAGATGAGATGTCTCTGGTGCTGCACTCTCTGTATCAGATGAGATGTCTCTGGGGATGCACTCTCTGTATCAGATGAGATGTCTCTGGGGATGCACTCTCTGTATCAGATGAGATGTCTCTGGGGATGCACTCTCTGTATCAGATGAGATGTCTCTGGGGATGCACTATCTGTATCAGATGAGATGTATCTGGGGATGCACTCTCTGTATCAGATGAGATGTCTCTGGGGATGCACTCTCTGTATCAGATGAGATGTATCTGGGGATGCACTCTCTGTATCAGATGAGATGTCTCTGGGGCTGCACTCTCTGTATCAGATGAGATGTATCTGGTGCTGCACTCTCTGTATCAGATAAGATGTCTCTGGGGATGCACTCTCTGTATCAGATGAGATGTCTCTGGTACTGCACTCTCTGTATCAGATGAGATGTCTCTGGTGCTGCACTCTCTGTATCAGAGTGAGATGTCTCTGGTGCTGCACTCTCTGTATCAGATGAGATGTCTCTGGTACTTGCACTCTCTGTATCAGATGAGATGTCTCTAGGGGATGCACTCTCTGTATCAGATGAGATGTCTCTGGTGCTGCACTCTCTGTATCAGATGAGATGTCTCTGGTGCTGCACTCTCTGTATCAGATGAGATGTCTCTGGGGATGCACTCTCTGTATCAGATGAGATGTCTCTGGGGATGCACTATCTGTATCAGATGAGATGTATCTGGGGATGCACTCTCTGTATCAGATGAGATGTCTCTGGGGATGCCCTCTCTGTATCAGATGAGATGTATCTGGGGATGCACTCTCTGTATCAGATGAGATGTCTCTGGTGCTGCACTCTCTGTATCAGATAAGATGTCTCGGGGATGCACTCTCTGTATCAGATGAGATGTCTCTGGTACTGCACTCTCTGTATCAGATGAGATGTCTCTGGTGCTGCACTCTCTGTATCAGATGAGATGTCTCTGGTGCTGCACTCTCTGTATCAGATGAGATGTCTCTGGTGCTGCACTCTCTGTATCAGATGAGATGTCTCTGGTGCTGCACTCTCTGTATCAGATGAGATGTCTCTGTGCTGCACTCTCTGTATCAGATGAGATGTCTCTGGTGCTGCACTCTCTGTATCAGATGAGATGTCTCTGTGCTGCACTCTCTGTATCAGATGAGATGTCTCTGTGCTGCACTCTCTGTATCAGATGAGATGTCTCTAGTGCTGCACTCTCTGTATCAGATAAGATGTCTCTGGGGATGCACTCTCTGTATCAGATGAGATGTCTCTGGTGCTGCACTCTCTGTATCAGATGAGATGTCTCTGGTGCTGCACTCTGTATCAGATGAGATGTCTCTGTGCTGCACTCTCTGTATCAGATTAGATGTCTCTGGGGCTGCCCTCTCTGTATCAGATGAGATGTCTCTGGGGCTGCACTCTCTGTATCAGATGAGATGTCTCTGGGGCTGCACTCTCTGTATCAGATGAGATGTCTCTGGGGCTGCACTCTCTGTATCAGATGCGATGTCTCTGGTACTGCACTCTCTGTATCAGATGAGATGTCTCTGGTGCTGCACTCTCTGTATCAGATGAGATGTCTCTGGGGCTGCACTCTCTGTATCAGGTGAGATGTCTCTGGGGCTGCACTCTCTGTATCAGATGAGATGTCTCTGGTGCTGCACTCTCTGTATCAGATGAGATGTCTCTGTGCTGCACTCTCTGTATCAGACGAGATGTCTCTGGGGCTGCACTCTCTGTATCAGATGAGATGTCTCTGGGGCTGCACTCTCTGTATCAGATGAGATGTCTCTGGGGTTGCACTCTCTGTATCAGATGAGATGTCTCTGGGGCTGCACTCTCTGTATCAGATGGGATGTCTCTGGGGATGCACACTCTGTATCAGATGAGATGTCTCTGGGGCTGCACTCTCTGTATCAGATGAGATGTCTCTGGGGCTGCACTCTCTGTATCAGGTGAGATGTCTCTGGGGCTGCACTCTCTGTATCAGATGAGATTTCTCTGGTGCTGCACTCTCTGTATCAGATGAGATGTCTCTGGTGATGCACACTCTGTATCAGATGAGATGTCTCTGGGGATGCACTCTCTGTATCAGATGAGATGTCTCTGGGGCTGCACTCTCTGTATAAGATGAGATGTCTCTGGGGATGCACTCTCTGTATCACATGAGATGTCTCTGGGGATGCACTCTCTGTATCAGATGAGATGTCTCTGTGCTGCACTCTCTGTATCAGATGAGATGTCTCTGGGGCTGCACTCTCTGTATAAGATGAGATGTCTCTGGTGCTGCACTCTCTGTATCAGATGAGATGTCTCTGGTGCTGCACTCTCTGTATCAGATGAGATGTCTCTGGGGATGCACTCTCTGTATCAGATGAGATGTCTCTGGTGCTGCACTCTCTGTATAAGATGAGATGTCTCTGGGGATGCACTCTCTGTATCAGATGAGATGTCTCTGGCGCTGCACTCTCTGTATCAGATGAGATGTCTCTGGGGATGCACTCTCTGTATCAAATGAGATGTCTCTGGGGCTGCACTCTCTGTATCAGATGAGATGTCTCTGGGGCTGCACTCTCTGTATCAGATGAGATGTCTTTGGTGCTGCACTCTCTGTATCAGAAGAGATGTCTCTGGTGCTGCACTCTCTGTATCAGATGAGATGTCTCTGGTGCTGCACTCTCTGTATCATATGAGATGTCTCTGGTGCTGCACTCTCTGTATCAGATGAGATGTCTCTGGGGCTGCACTCTCTGTATCAGATGAGATGTCTCTGGGCCTGCACTCTCTGTATCAGATGAGATGTCTCTGGTGCTGCACTCTCTGTATCAGATGAGATGTCTCTGGTGCTGCACTCTCTGTATCAGATGAGATGTCTCTGGTGCTGCACTCTCTGTATCAGATGAGATGTCTCTGGGGCTGCACTCTCTGTATCAGATGAGATGTCTCTGGGGCTGCACTCTCTGTATCAGATGAGATGTCTCTGGTACTGCACTCTCTGTATCAGAAGAGATGTCTCTGGTGCTGCACTCTCTGTATCAGATGAGATGTCTCTGCTGCTGCACTCTCTGTATCAGATGAGATGTCTCTGGTGCTGCACTCTCTGTATCAGATGAGATGTCTCTGTGCTGCACTCTCTGTATCAGATGAGATGTCTCTGGTACTGCACTCTCTGTATCAGATGAGATGTCTCTGGGGATGCACTCTCTGTATCAGATGAGATGTCTCTGTGCTGCACTCTCTGTATCAGATGAGATGTCTCTGGTGCTGCACTCTCTGTATCAGATGAGATGTCTCTGGTGCTGCACTCTCTGTATCAGATGAGATGTCTCTAGTGCTGCACTCTCTGTATCAGATGAGATGTCTCTGGTGCTGCACTCTCTGTATCAGATGAGATGTCTCTGGGGATGCACTCTCTGTATCAGATGAGATGTCTCTGGGGCTGCACTCTCTGTATCAGATGAGATGTCTCTGGTACTGCAAACTCTGTATCAGATAAGATGTCTCTGGTGCTGCACTCTCTGTATCAGATGAGATGTCTCTGCTGCTGCACTCTCTGTATCAGATGAGATGTCTTTGTGCTGCACTCTCTGTATCAGATGAGATGTCTCTGGGGATGCACTCTCTGTATCAGATGAGATGTCTCTGCTGCTGCTGCACTCTCTGTATCAGATGAGATGTCTCTGGGGATGCACTCTCTGTATCAGATGAGATGTCTCTGGGGCTGCACTCTCTGTATCAGATGAGATGTCTCTGTGCTGCACTCTCTGTATCAGATGAGATGTCTCTGGGGCTGCACTCTCTGTATCAGATAAGGTGTCTCTGTGCTGCACTCTCTGTATCAGATGAGATGTCTCTGGTGCTGCACTCTCTGTATCAGATGAGATGTCTCTGCTGCTGCACTCTCTGTATCAGATAGATGTCTCTGGGCATTGCACTCTCTGTATCAGATGAGATGTCTCTGGTGATGCACTCTCTTTATCAGATGAGATGTCTCTGGCTGCTGCACTCTGTATCAGATGAGATGTCTCTGGGGATGCACTCTCTGTATCAGATGAGATGTCTCTGGCGTTGCACTCTCTGTATCAGATGAGATGTCTCTGGTGCTGCACTCTCTGTATCAGATGAGATGTCTCTGGGGATGCACTCTCTGTATCAGATGGGATGTCTCTGGGGATGCACTCTCTGTATCAGATGAGATGTCTCTGGTGCTGCACTCTCTGTATCAGATGAGATGTCTCTGGTGCTGCACTCTCTGTATCAGATGAGATGTCTCTGGGGCTGCACTCTCTGTATCAGGTGAGATGTCTCTGGGGCTGCACTCTCTGTATCAGATGAGATGTCTCTGGTGCTGCACTCTCTGTATCAGATGAGATGTCTCTGTGCTGCACTCTCTGTATCAGACGAGATGTCTCTGGGGCTGCACTCTCTGTATCAGATGAGATGTCTCTGGGGCTGCACTCTCTGTATCAGATGAGATGTCTCTGGGGTTGCACTCTCTGTATCAGATGAGATGTCTCTGGGGCTGCACTCTCTGTATCAGATGGGATGTCTCTGGGGATGCACACTCTGTATCAGATGAGATGTCTCTGGGGCTGCACTCTCTGTATCAGATGAGATGTCTCTGGGGCTGCACTCTCTGTATCAGGTGAGATGTCTCTGGGGCTGCACTCTCTGTATCAGATGAGATTTCTCTGGTGCTGCACTCTCTGTATCAGATGAGATGTCTCTGGTGATGCACACTCTGTATCAGATGAGATGTCTCTGGGGATGCACTCTCTGTATCAGATGAGATGTCTCTGGGGCTGCACTCTCTGTATAAGATGAGATGTCTCTGGGGATGCACTCTCTGTATCACATGAGATGTCTCTGGGGATGCACTCTCTGTATCAGATGAGATGTCTCTGTGCTGCACTCTCTGTATCAGATGAGATGTCTCTGGGGCTGCACTCTCTGTATAAGATGAGATGTCTCTGGTGCTGCACTCTCTGTATCAGATGAGATGTCTCTGGTGCTGCACTCTCTGTATCAGATGAGATGTCTCTGGTGCTGCACTCTCTGTATCAGATGAGATGTCTCTGGGGATGCACTCTCTGTATCAGATGAGATGTCTCTGGTGCTGCACTCTCTGTATAAGATGAGATGTCTCTGGGGATGCACTCTCTGTATCAGATGAGATGTCTCTGGCGCTGCACTCTCTGTATCAGATGAGATGTCTCTGGGGATGCACTCTCTGTATCAAATGAGATGTCTCTGGGGCTGCACTCTCTGTATCAGATGAGATGTCTCTGGGGCTGCACTCTCTGTATCAGATGAGATGTCTCTGGTGCTGCACTCTCTGTATCAGAAGAGATGTCTCTGGTGCTGCACTCTCTGTATCAGATGAGATGTCTCTGGTGCTGCACTCTCTGTATCATATGAGATGTCTCTGGGGCTGCACTCTCTGTATCAGATGAGATGTCTCTGGGGCTGCACTCTCTGTATCAGATGAGATGTCTCTGGGCTGCACTCTCTGTATCAGATGAGATGTCTCTGGTGCTGCACTCTCTGTATCAGATGAGATGTCTCTGGTGCTGCACTCTCTGTATCAGATGAGATGTCTCTGGTGCTGCACTCTCTGTATCAGATGAGATGTCTCTGGGGCTGCACTCTCTGTATCAGATGAGTGTCTCTGGGGCTGCACTCTCTGTATCAGATGAGATGTCTCTGGTCTGCACTCTCTGTATCAGATGAGATGTCTCTGGTGCTGCACTTCTGGTATCAGAGATATCTGGTGCTGCACTCTCTGTATCAGATGAGATGTCTCTGGTGCTGCACTCTCTGTATCAGATGAGATGTCTCTGCTGCTGCACTCTCTGTATCAGATGAGATGTCTCTGGGGATGCACTCTCTGTATCAGATGAGATGTCTCTGCTGCTGCACTCTCTGTATCAGATGAGATGTCTCTGCTGCTGCACTCTCTGTATCAGATGAGATGTCTCTGGGGCTGCACTCTCTGTATCAGATGAGATGTTTCTGGTGCTGCACTCTCTGTATCAGATGAGATGTCTCTGGTACTGCACTCTCTGTATCAGATGAGATGTCTCTGGGGATGCACTCTCTGTATCAGATGAGATGTCTCTGGGGATGCACTCTCTGTATCAGATGAGATGTCTCTGGGGATGCACTCTCTGTATCAGATGAGATGTCTCTGGGGCTGCACTCTCTGTATCAGATGAGATGTCTCTGGGGATGCACTCTCTGTATCAGATGAGATGTCTCTGGGGCTGCACTCTCTGTATCAGATAAGATGTCTCTGGTGCTGCACTCTCTGTATCAGATGAGATGTCTCTGGTGCTGCACTCTCTGTATCAGATGAGATGTCTCTGGGGATGCACTCTCTGTGTCAGATGAGATGTCTCTGGTGCTGCACTCTCTGTATCAGATGAGATGTCTCTGGTACTGCACTCTCTGTATCAGATGAGATGTCTCTGGGGCTGCACTCTCTGTATCAGATGAGATGTCTCTGTGCTGCACTCTCTGTATCAGATGAGATGTCTCTGGTACTGCACTCTCTGTATCAGATGAGATGTCTCTGGGGATGCACTCTCTGTATCAGATGAGATGTCTCTGTGCTGCACTCTCTGTATCAGATGAGATGTCTCTGGTGCTGCACTCTCTGTATCAGATGAGATGTCTCTGGTGCTGCACTCTCTGTATCAGATGAGATGTCTCTAATGCTGCACTCTCTGTATCAGATGAGATGTCTCTGGTGCTGCACTCTCTGTATCAGATGAGATGTCTCTGGGGATGCACTCTCTGTATCAGATGAGATGTCTCTGGGGCTGCACTCTCTGTATCAGATAAGATGTCTCTGGTGCTGCACTCTCTGTACCAGATGAGATGTCTCTGGTACTGCACTCTCTGTATCAGATAAGATGTCTCTGGTGCTGCACTCTCTGTATCAGATGAGATGTCTCTGCTGCTGCACTCTCTGTATCAGATGAGATGTCTTTGTGCTGCACTCTCTGTATCAGATGAGATGTCTCTGGGGATGCACTCTCTGTATCAGATGAGATGTCTCTGCTGCTGCACTCTCTGTATCAGATGAGATGTCTCTGGGGATGCACTCTCTGTATCAGATGAGATGTCTCTGGGGCTGCACTCTCTGTATCAGATGAGATGTCTCTGTGCTGCACTCTCTGTATCAGATGAGATGTCTCTGGGGCTGCACTCTCTGTATCAGATAAGGTGTCTCTGTGCTGCACTCTCTGTATCAGATGAGATGTCTCTGGTGCTGCACTCTCTGTATCAGATGAGATGTCTCTGCTGCTGCACTCTCTGTATCAGATGAGATGTCTCTGGCATTGCACTCTCTGTATCAGATGAGATGTCTCTGGGGATGCACTCTCTGTATCAGATGAGATGTCTCTGGTGCTGCACTCTCTGTATCAGATGAGATGTCTCTGGGGATGCACTATCTGTATCAGATGAGATGTATCTGGGGATGCACTCTCTGTATCAGATGAGATGTCTCTGGGGATGCACTCTCTGTATCAGATGAGATGTATCTGGGGATGCACTCTCTGTATCAGATGAGATGTATCTGGGGATGCACTCTCTGTATCAGATGAGATGTCTCTGGTGCTTCACTCTCTGTATCAGATAAGATGTCTCTGGGGATGCACTCTCTGTATCAGATGAGATGTCTCTGGTACTGCACTCTCTGTATCAGATGAGATGTCTCTGGTGCTGCACTCTCTGTATCAGATGAGATGTCTCTGGTACTGCACTCTCTGTATCAGATGAGATGTCTCTGGGGATGCACTCTCTGTATCAGATGAGATGTCTCTGGTGCTGCACTCTCTGTATCAGATGAGATGTCTCTGGTGCTGCACTCTCTGTATCAGATGAGATGTCTCTGGGGATGCACTCTCTGTATCAGATGAGATGTCTCTGGGGCTGCACTATCTGTATCAGATGAGATGTCTCTGGGGATGCACTCTCTGTATCAGATGAGATGTCTCTGGTGCTGCACTCTCTGTATCAGATGAGATGTCTCTGGGGATGCACTATCTGTATCAGATGAGATGTATCTGGGGATGCACTATCTGTATCAGATGAGATGTATCTGGGGATGCACTCTCTGTATCAGATGAGATGTCTCTGGGGATGCACTCTCTGTATCAGATGAGATGTATCTGGGGATGCACTCTCTGTATCAGATGAGATGTCTCTGGTGCTGCACTCTCTGTATCAGATAAGATGTCTCTGGGGATGCACTCTCTGTATCAGATGAGATGTCTCTGGTACTGCACTCTCTGTATCAGATGAGATGTCTCTGGTGCTGCACTCTCTGTATCAGATAAGATGTCTCTGGGGATGCACTCTCTGTATCAGATGAGATGTCTCTGTGCTGCACTCTCTGTATCAGATAAGATGTCTCTGGTGCTGCACTCTCTGTATCAGATGAGATGTCTCTGGTACTGCACTCTCTGTATCAGATGAGATGTCTCTGGGGATGCACTCTCTGTATCAGATGAGATGTCTCTGGTGCTGCACTCTCTGTATCAGATGAGATGTCTCTGGTGCTGCACTCTCTGTATCAGATAAAATGTCTCTGGGGATGCACTCTCTGTATCAGATGAGATGTCTCTGGGGCTGCACTATCTGTATCAGATGAGATGTCTCTGGGGATGCACTCTCTGTATCAGATGAGATGTCTCTGGTGCTGCACTCTCTGTATCAGATGAGATGTCTCTGGGGATGCACTATCTGTATCAGATGAGATGTATCTGGGGATGCACTATCTGTATCAGATGAGATGTATCTGGGGATGCACTCTCTGTATCAGATGAGATGTCTCTGGGGATGCACTCTCTGTATCAGATGAGATGTATCTGGGGATGCACTCTCTGTATCAGATGAGATGTCTCTGGTGCTGCACTCTCTGTATCAGATAAGATGTCTCTGGGGATGCACTCTCTGTATCAGATGAGATGTCTCTGGTACTGCACTCTCTGTATCAGATGAGATGTCTCTGGTGCTGCACTCTCTGTATCAGATAAGATGTCTCTGGGGATGCACTCTCTGTATCAGATGAGATGTCTCTGTGCTGCACTCTCTGTATCAGATAAGATGTCTCTGGTGCTGCACTCTCTGTATCAGATGAGATGTCTCTGGTGCTGCACTCTCTGTATCAGATAAGATGTCTCTGTGCTGCACTCTCTGTATCAGATGAGATGTCTCTGTGCTGCACTCTCTGTATCAGATGAGATGTCTCTGGTACTGCACTCTCTGTATCAGATGAGATGTCTCTGGTGCTACACTCTCTGTATCAGATGAGATGTCTCTGATGCTGCACTATCTGTATCAGATGAGATGTCTCTGGTGCTGCACTCTCTGTATCAGATGAGATGTCTCTGGGGCTGCACTCTCTGTATCAGATGAGATGTCTCTGGGGCTGCACTCTTTGTATCAAATGAGATGTCTCTGGTGCTGCACTCTCTGTATCAGATAAGGTGTCTCTGGTGCTGCACTCTCTGTATCAGATGAGATGTCTCTGGGGCTGCACTCTCTGTATCAGATGAGATCTCTCTGGTGCTGCTCTCTCTGTATCAGATGAGATGTCTCTGGTGCTGGACTCTCTGTATCAGATGAGATGTCTCTGTGCTGCACTCTCTGTATCAGATGAGATGTCTCTGGTACTGCACTCTCTGTATCAGATGAGATGTCTCTGGGGATGCACTCTGTATCAGATGAGATGTCTCTGGGGCTGCACTCTCTGTATCAGATGAGATGTCTCTGGTGCTGCACTCTCTGTATCAGATGAGATGTCTCTGGGGATGCACTCTCTGTATCAGATGAGATGTCTCTGGTGCTGCACTCTCTGTATCAGATGAGATGTCTCTGGGGCTGCACTCTCTGTATCAGATGAGATGTCTCTGGGGCTGCACTCTCTGTATCAGATGAGATGTCTCTGGGGCTGCACTCTCTGTATCAGATGAGATGTCTCTGGGGATGCACTCTCTGTATCAGATGAGATGTCTCTGGGGCTGCACTCTCTGTATCAGATGAGATGTTTCTGTGCTGCACTCTCTGTATCAGATGAGATGTCTCTAATGCTGCACTCTCTGTATCAGATGAGCTGTCTCTGGTGCTGCACTCTCTGTATCAGATGAGATGTCTCTGGTACTGCACTCTCTGTATCAGATGAGAGGTCTCTAATGTTGCACTCTCTGTATCAGATGAGATGTCTCTGGGGCTGCACTCTCAGACAGTGGAGGGCAGCATAGCCCAGAACGACCATAATAATTAAGGCCCTTAGGAGTGTGCTGCTGTGAATGTTGCAACAATGTTGCATTAGTGAGGGTGGGGTTTAGCTTACCTTTAAGTAGTCAGCTCCCAAAGCCCAAACCCTCTTTTCCAGCTCGTCTTCACAGCGTCAGGATCATCTGTCAGGAGTCCTGTGGAAGAAGATGTCGGAATTAGATGAGCTGATGATCGATGAGTTTGACTCTGGAGAAGATGTGGTGCAGCCTTCCCCCCCTCGCACGGTGAGTCGTCCCCCGGGGCCTAGCCTGTATCCCGAAGTTAGAGTTGTCTCTCCCTCCCCTCCTTTAATCCCCTTTTCAGTAGAGGTGGGTCCCCAAATAGCAGAGGAGGTTGTGGTAGGGGAACAGGGCCCTGTTCTGGACGGGGGGGAGGCCGTATCTGCTCCGGTCGTTCTTACCGGGGAGGCGGTCTCCACGGCGGTAGCGCTGCTCCAATCCTTGGCAGCGGTGCTTTCCGGCGGGGGGCCGGCATCCCAGGGAGGCCTCCCTGCTTCAGTTTGCGCGCCGGCGTCCACGCGGTCCTCCATGGCCCCTTCAGAGCCCGTCTCTTCCGGTTTGGCCGTTTCCGGTGACGTCACTTCCGGTGACGTCACGTCCGGAAACGCCATTCCGGACACAAGAGGCAAGCGGGCAGCATCGTCTTCTCCGCCGGGGTACGCAGGTAAGAGAGGGGTACCCCGGGGGGGGGGGGGCGACGCCCGCGGGGGGTGCGCAGCGAGGCTCAATTACTCAGCGCCCGCGAAGGGACACTGATTTGGCGGCCATTGAAAGGGGTAGAAGGTTGCATGAGGGATCTCATGAGCAGGCCGCAAGCCTGACCGGGGGTATGTTAGCACTTGACGGTGCTCCGATCGGGGCAACTAGTGTGTCTGAGGGGCAAGTGGTTTCTGAGGGGCAAGGAACAAGGGCACGTTCGCCCAGAAGGGCCCAGATTAGGGAAACAGGCATTAATGAGCAGGCCGCAGGCCTGACGGGGAATATGCCTACTGCGCAACAAGTCGCAGGGCCTCAGGCCGCAATCACGCAGCCTGGGGGCAAGCGTAGGCCCGCGAATACATCGCGGCCTAGCAGACGACGTAGTACTGCGTCACGGAGCAAACGTAACGCCCGACAGGGTGCGCGGGCGGCGCCCGCGGGTGTGGCCCTCAGCGGGGCTCCGCCAGGTGTTGTCACTAGGGCTTCAGCAAAGAAAGGCCAAGTTATCACGCCCAGTCTTTGTCAGGGCACGCAGGCTGCGAATGAACAGAATAGACAAGTACAGTTTGCTAATGCAGTGATGAATGTGCGTATGGCTGATATGGTTGATGATGGTATTGAAGAGTGTGGCAGTGATCACAGGAGCCCCAGTCCCCTAGGGTCCCGGGGTAATGTGGTTGGTGGGCCTTCGTCCCCTTCCCTGGGTACTCCTCTTTCACATTTGTCTCCACAGATCATTATGGAACCCAGAACTGCATTACAGCCACTCCAGTCCACCCCCAGTGCCGTGGAAAGGGAGCCACAGTCTCAGGAACAGCCATCCACCTCTTCTGGTCCTGTCCCGGTGCAACGCCTCTTGGGAGCTGGTAAGCGCGCTATTACTTTTGAACGTAGTGTTTTAAGTTCATCCTCGGATGATTCAGGTTCAGAGAGTGATAGATCCCTGGGGTTGGAAGCGAAAGGGCAAAAAAGAATGTATAGGATGGTGAAATGGTTAGTGGAAGAAAGGAAGGCTATGGGTCTTCCCCTCCCCCCTGGTTCATCCCGCATGGAGCCCACTGTTCCTATGTTGACACCTCCTGCGTCAACAGACTTAGTTAGCCCACTTATGGGGAACAGGCGCAGGGCAGCTATACATGGGGACACTGACACATGGCCTGCGTTTAGCCTTCATGAGCATCTCAAATCTAAGATGGTGCGGCGCATTCAGGGTGGGAGGTACGTGCACATGTTTGAGCTTTCTGCGGAAGCTTATCGCCAGAAAGAAATGGCGGATGATGGCACGGGCCCGAAAAAATTTAAACGCCCTGATTCCTATGAGGAATGGTGCAAGTGCTTTAGGGTTTATGCGTCCTGTTATATCTCTAAATTTCCCGATCAAGCCTTAAACATCCTGAAATATCAGGATTCCATTGAAACAGTGTACGAGAAGTACAGGGATGGAGCTTGGCGGGATTACGACGCTGCTTTCCGTAGGAAGATGGTTGGGAACCCTCTTCTTACTTTCGGTGACGTTGATTCGCGTCTGTGGGCGCAATTGGGTCCTGAAAAACAGGCGGCGCCTGCTGCAGTAGTCGGAGCATCAGGGGGCGTTAAGGCCTCGCAGCGCTCTCGACGGCGGGCCACAGGGGTGTGCTGGCGCTTCCAGGACAAATCATGTACCAGGGGAGCGGCATGCGCATTTCGGCACGCGTGCAGAACCTGTGGTGGCGGCCACTCGGGGTCCGAGTGTACCAGAACCCAGGACGCGGGTCGTCCCCAAGAGAGACCAGCAGCTGGCTCCAAACCTTTCACTGTTGGAAAGGGCGGCCACACCTCTGAAGGTGGCCGTAATTGAGAAGTGGCTGCTGCTATACCCATTCGAGGAGGCCGCCTTGCTGCTTAGAGGCGGTCTGCGGTCGGGATTTGTTATCCCAGTCGGATCGCACGTGGAGGGTTCCTTGTCACGCAGGAACCTGAAATCCGCGTATCAGTTTCCCGGGGTTTTGCGGGATAAACTGAACAAAGAGATTGGGTTGGGTCGTATGGCAGGCCCATTTGAAGATATTCCCCTGCCAGGGCTGGTGGTATCACCCTTGGGGGTGGTTCCAAAAAAGGAGCCGGGTAAATTTCGGCTCATCCAACATCTGTCCTTCCCGAAGGGTCGTTCGGTGAATGACGCCATCCCCCCTGAACTGAGCTCAGTTTCTTACCAATCATTTGATGAGGCATTGGGGCTAGTTCGCAGGGCAGGGGCCGGGGCTCTGATGGCTAAACTGGATATAGAGTCCGCCTTTCGGCTCCTGCCCATTCACCCCTCCTCTTTTAGGCTTATGGGGTGCTATTTTGAGGGGCAGTACTACGTGGACAAATGCTTGCCCATGGGGTGCTCAATTTCGTGTGCCTACTTCGAGGCTTTCAGCTGCTTCTTGCACTGGGCCATTGCGGAGGTGGCCGGATTCGACGGCCTGGCACACTATTTGGATGATTTTCTGCTGGTTGGGCGGACAGGATCATCTGAGTGTGCTTTCCTGATGAAAGTCACTAGGTTTCTAATGGATAGAATGGGAGTTCCTCTGGCGGAAGACAAGTCCCAGGGTCCTTGCACGTGCCTTACTTTTTTGGGCATTGAAGTTGATTCGGTGGCAGAGCAGTGCCGTCTGCCACATGAAAAAGTTCAGCGCATGTTGGAGTCAGTACGCGCTATGAGAGCAGAGCTGTATAGCTCCGTGAAGGATCTTCAAATCCTATTGGGTTTGCTGAACTTTGCCGGCAGGATCATTCCCATGGGAAGAATATTCCTTCGCAGGCTCGAGAGGCAGCTGTGCGGAAAAAGATCGCAGACCCGGAGGTTCCGGGTGTCTGCTGAGATGGTGGAAGATCTTAAGGTCTGGGAAGATTTTCTTCTCCACTTTAACGGGATCTGTCTGTGGCGGGAGGTTGTTCCTTCTAACGCAGCGATCCAGTTGTTCACTGATGCGGCTGGGTCCCACGGGTACGGGGCTTTCTTGGCCGGGCAATGGAGCGCGGGCCCATGGCCCGCCGCGTGGATAGAGAGAGGCTTGGTCAGGAACCTATGCCTTCTCGAACTGTTTCCCATACTGGTTGCTCTTGACATTTGGGGCAATCAGCTTCGCGACCGTGAGGTGGTTTTCTGGACAGATAACATGAGCGTTGTTTATGCTGTTAACAGATTATCATCTAGTTCCCCTCCGGTTGTGCGGTATTTGAGACTGTTGGTGCTGAGGTGTCTGCACCTGAATATTGTGTTCCGTGCTAAGCATGTCCCGGGCGTCCAGAATAGAATTGCTGATGCGCTCTCCCGTTTTCAATGGGAAGCATTTTATGCTTTGGTGCCCGATGCGGACACTAACGGATTGTCCTGTCCCACTTACTTATGGCAGGTGGCGCTGGATGGGGCCCCTTGATTGCGATGGTGCGGGCTTCCCTCGCTCCGTCTACCTGGGCTACGTATGTGAAATACTGGACGGAGTGGATCGCCTTTTGTGACTTCAGGTGTCGTCCCTCCTGTGACGGGGACCAGTGGGGCTTGCTTGAATGGATTACCGAACTTAAAGGTAATGGTGTTTCGAAGACTGCGATGGGTTCACGCCTGGCGGCAGTGTCCTTTTTCTGCAAGTTGTATGGGCTTGTTGACGCCTCGAAGACCTTCCTGGTTAGGCAGGTACTTCGGGGCTGGGGGCGTATGGCCCCCAGGGTCAGGGATTTCAGGGAACCAGTTACCATGGAGCGTCTGGTAACGTTGTGCCGAGTTTTGCCGGCGGTCTGTTCATCCGCCTATGAAACTGCCCTATTCTCAGCCGCCTTTGGGTTGGCTTTTCACGGGGCTCTTAGGGTAGGGGAAATTGTCCCGCCCTCTAAGAATAAGACGGGCGGCCTTTTGCTGCCTCATGTTAGAGACGACGGGTCATCTATCTTGGTCTTTCTTCCCAGATCCAAAACTGACCAGGAAGGGAGAGGTGCCTGGTTGGCTTTGCCATCCCATGTTGAAGCTGTTTGCTGCCCGGTCAGACTGGTTAAAGCCTATATGGACGTGCGTCCTGAGGGTTTCTCGCAATTTCTAGTTCACGAGGACGGTTCCCCGTTGACTAGATTCCAGTTTAGGAAGGTGTTGGCCTGGGCAGCATCAAAGGCAGGTCTTGATCCCAGGGTGATTGCTCCCCATTCCTTTAGGGTGGGCGCGGCCACCACTGCCGCTAGTTTAGGATGGTCGGCTGACCATATTAGAGCTCTGGGGAGATGGAGGTCGCAAAGGTATCTTTTATACGTTAGGCCTTTGACTGTTTAGAAATGATTATGTTTTGCAGATGCAAGGGATAACCTCTGTTTCTTTTCTTAGGACCAAGGAGCGGTCCACTGAGAGTATGGATTACGGGGCATTCGTACATCCACTGGGCGGAGCTTCGAGCGATCGCGAGACCTGATGGGCGTCAGCTGGGGTTCCCCTCTTCCCGAGTCACTGTTAGGTGGTTAGGGCGCAGGGGGCTTACGTGGCAGGCTCTGCCTGAGTTGCTGCAGGGGGCTTTGCGCAGGTGGGAGAAACCCCATGTACTTATCATTCACGCAGGTGGAAATGATATGGGGCTCCTACCATGCAAACAGCTCAGTGCAGTTATTCAGTCGGATCTGCGCACGATTCAGGCATGGATTCCCCAAGTCAGGATAGGGTGGTCTAACATCATCCCCAGAATAGAATGGCGCCATATGCAGTCTCATCGCGCGGCTTTTCAGGTCCGCAAGAAAATTAACAGAGAAGTGAGGATTTTCTTAGGGCAGTCAGGTGGGTTTGTTGTGGAACATGGGAACATATCAACGGCTGAGAGGTGCCTCTACAGAAGGGACGGGGTGCACCTCTCTGAGAGGGGCATTGACCTGTTCCTCTGTAATTTGAGGCGTGCTATACTTAATCATCTATAGGTGTGGCGGCAAGAGGTGAGCCTGTTGGGCTATCTCTTGTGGCGGTTGGTCCGCGCCCCGGTTTGCCATCAGAGGTAGAGTGACGGCTGCCCAGGGGAGGGTGATCTCTGCAGGCGCGCGCCTGGGGTCCCTCCCATTCTAAGATGCCGAGAACTCCCTAAGCTTCTGCGGCAGCTGAGCTCCGCTTGTGTGGGCATTCACGGGCGCGGTCCATTCTCCTAGCAGGGGGTCCCTACTCCTAGCTAGATTGCCGCCACATGTTTTAGCTGGCCCCGTTGAGTCCAGCCGGTTCTCACGTTCTACAATAAATGCGACCTTCGGGTCTTTTCCCATATATCTGTGTCTGCGTGGTTATTTAAGTATTACAGTTTTATACAAAGTTATTTAAGAGTTATAGTTGTACATAGTTAAGTTGTTGAGTCAGTTCTATGGCTCCAGTTATTATTTGTACATAGTTATGTGTTGAGCCAGTTTTATGGCTCCAGTTATTAAGGTTTTCCAGCAAGCCAGGAGGATAGGGCATTTAATTAATTAAGACAGTGGAGGGCAGCATAGCCCAGAACGACCATAATAATTAAGGCCCTTAGGAGTGTGCTGCTGTGAAGGTTGCAACAATGTTGCATTAGTGAGGGTGGGGTTTAGCTTACCTTTAAGTAGTCAGCTCCCAAAGCCCAAACCCTCTTTTCCAGCTCGTCTTCACAGCGTCCCTCCCTCCCTCCCTGCACTTGTTCACACGGCAATCTTTAGGCTGCTACATCACCAGGGTGTTTCAGCTAGGTGTCCGAGGCTGGATGAGAGCTACGCGGCTTGTTTCCTTAAGTCCAAGGACGGTAGTTTTTGACTCCCCGGGTAGTGGCATGGAGACGCGTCTAGTCACACCTGGTCCTACTGGTTCGGAGATCGTTACTTTACACCCTGGTTAGGCGGTTGGTCCGCGCCCCGGTTTGCCATCAGAGGTAGAGTGACGGCTGCCCAGGGGAGGGTGATCTCTGCAGGCGCGCGCCTGGGGTCCCTCCCATTCTAAGATGCCGAGAACTCCCTAAGCTTCTGCGGCAGCTGAGCTCCGCTTGTGTGGGCATTCACGGGCGCGGTCCATTCTCCTAGCAGGGGGTCCCTACTCCTAGCTAGATTGCCGCCACATGTTTTAGCTGGCCCCGTTGAGTCCAGCCGGTTCTCACGTTCTACAATAAATGCGACCTTCGGGTCTTTTCCCATATATCTGTGTCTGCGTGGTTATTTAAGTATTACAGTTTTATACAAAGTTATTTAAGAGTTATAGTTGTACATAGTTAAGTTGTTGAGTCAGTTCTATGGCTCCAGTTATTATTTGTACATAGTTATGTGTTGAGCCAGTTTTATGGCTCCAGTTATTAAGGTTTTCCAGCAAGCCAGGAGGATAGGGCATTTAATTAATTATGTATCAGATGAGATGTCCCTGGTGCTGCACTCTCTGTATCAGATGAGATGTCTCTGTGCTGCACTCTCTGTATCAGATGAGATGTCTCTGTGCTGCACTCTCTGTATCAGATGAGATGTCTCTGGGGATGCACTCTCTGTATCAGATGAGATGTCTCTGGTGCTGCACTCTCTGTATCAGATGAGATGTCTCTGGTGCTGCACTCTCTGTATCAGATGAGATGTCTCTGGGGATGCACTCTCTGTATCAGATTAGATGTCTCTGGGGCTGCACTCTCTGTATCAGATGAGATGTCTCTGGGGCTGCACTCTCTGTATCAGATGAGATGTCTCTGGGGCTGCGCTCTCTGTATCAGATGAGATGTCTCTGGGGCTGCGCTCTCTGTATCAGATGAGATGTCTCTGGGGCTGCGCTCTCTGTATCAGATGAGATGTCTCTGGGGCTGCACTCTCTGTATCAGATGAGATGTCTCTGGTGCTGCACTCTCTGTATCAGATGAGATGTCTCTGGTGCTGCACTCTCTGTATCAGATGAGATGTCTCTGGTGCTGCACTCTCTGTAACAGATGAGATATCTCTGTGCTGCACTCTCTGTATCAGATGAGATGTCTCTGGGGCTGCACTCTCTGTATCAGATGAGATGTCTCTGGTGCTGCACTCTCTGTATCAGATAAGATGTCTCTGGGGATGCACTCTCTGTATCAGATGAGATGTCTCTGTGCTGCACTCTCTGTATCAGATGAGATGTCTCTGGTGCTGCACTCTCTGTATCAGATGAGATGTCTCTGGGGCTGCACTCTCTGTATCAGATGAGATGTCTCTGGGCTGCACTCTCTGTATCAGATGAGATGTCTCTGGGGCTGCACTCTCTGTATCAGATAAGATGTCTCTGGTACTGCACTCTCTGTATCAGATGAGATGTCTCTGGTACTGCACTCTCTGTATCAGATGAGATGTCTCTGGTGCTGCACTCTCTGTATCAGATGAGATGTCTCTGGTGCTGCACTCTCTGTAACAGATGAGATATCTCTGTGCTGCACTCTCTGTATCAGATGAGATGTCTCTGGGGCTGCACTCTCTGTATCAGATGAGATGTCTCTGGTGCTGCACTCTCTGTATCAGATAAGATGTCTCTGGGGATGCACTCTCTGTATCAGATGAGATGTCTCTGTGCTGCAATCTCTGTATCAGATGAGATGTCTCTGGTGCTGCACTCTCTGTATCAGATGAGATGTCTCTGGTGCTGTACTCTCTGTATCAGATGAGATGTCTCTGGTACTGCACTCTCTGTATCAGATGAGATGTCTCTGGTGCTGCACTCTCTGTATCAGATGAGATGTCTCTGGGGCTGCACTCTCTGTATCAGATGAGATGTCTCTGGGGCTGCACTCTCTGTATCAGATGAGATGTCTCTGGGGCTGCACTCTCTGTATCAGATGAGATGTCTCTGGGGCTGCACTCTCTGTATCAGATGAGATGTCTCTGGGGCTGCACTCTCTGTATCAGATGAGATGTCTCTGGTACTGCACTCTCTGTATCAGATGAGATGTCTCTGGGGCTGCACTCTCTGTATCAGATGAGATGTCTCTGGTGCTGCACTCTCTGTATCAGATGAGATGTCTCTGGTGCTGCACTCTCTGTATCAGATGAGATGTCTCTGGTGCTGCACTCTCTGTATCAGATTAGATGTCTCTGGGGCTGCACTCTCTGTATCAGATGAGATGTCTCTGTACTGCACTCTCTGTATCAGATGAGATGTCTCTGGGGATGCACTCTCTGTATCAGATGAGATGTCTCTGGTGCTGTACTCTCTGTATCAGATGAGATGTCTCTGGTGCTGTACTCTCTGTATCAGATGAGATGTCTCTGGTGCTGCACTCTCTGTATCAGATGAGGTATCTCTGGTGCTGCACTCTCTGTATCAGGTGAGATGTCTCTGGTGCTGCACTCTCTGTATCAGATGAGATGTCTCTGGTGCTGCACTCCCTGTGTCAGATGAGATGTCTCTGGGGCTGCACTCTCTGTATCAGATGAGATGTCTCTGGGGCTGCACTCTCTGTATCAGATGAGATGTCTCTGGGGATGCACTCTCTGTATCAGATGAGATCTCTCTGGTGCTGCACTCTCTGTGTCAGATGAGATGTCTCTGGGGATGCACTCTCTGTATCAGATGAGATGTCTCTGGGGATGCACTCTCTGTATCAGATGAGATGTCTCTGGGGATGCACTCTCTGTATCAGATGAGATGTCTCTGGGGCTGCACTCTCTGTATCAGATGAGATGTCTCTGGGGCTGCACTCTCTGCATCAGATGAGATGTCTCTGGTGCTGCACTCTCTGTATCAGATGAGATGTCTCTGGTGCTGCACTCTCTGTATCAGATGAGATGTCTCTGGGGCTGCACTCTCTGTATCAGATGAGATGTCTCTGGGGCTGCACTCTCTGTATCAGATGAGATGTCTCTGGTGCTGCACTCTCTGTATCAGATGAGATGTCTCTGGTGCTGCACTCTCTGTATCAGATGAGATGTCTCTGGGGCTGCACTCTCTGTATCAGATGAGATGTCTCTGGGGATGCACTCTCTGTATCAGATGAGATGTCTCTGGTACTGCACTCTCTGTATCAGATGAGATGTCTCTGGGGCTGCACTCTCTGTATCAGATGAGATGTCTCTGGGGCTGCACTCTCTGTATCAGATGAGATGTCTCTGGTGCTGCACTCTCTGTATCAGATGAGATGTCTCTGGGGATGCACTCTCTGTATCAGATGAGATGTCTCTAATGCTGCACTCTCTGTATCAGATGAGATGTCTCTGGGGCTGCACTCTCTGTATCAGATGAGATGTCTCTGGTGCTGCACTCTCTGTATCAGATGAGATGTCTCTGGTGCTGCACTCTCTGTATCAGATAAGATGTCTCTGGGGATGCACTCTCTGTATCAGATGAGATGTATCTGGTGCTGCACTCTCTGTATCAGATGAGATGTCTCTGGTGCTGCACTCTCTGTATCAGATGAGATGTCTCTGGTGCTGCACTCTCTGTATCAGATGAGATGTCTCTGGGGCTGCACTCTCTGTATCAGATGAGATGTCTCTGGGGATGCACTCTCTGTATCAGATGAGATGTCTCTGGGGATGCACTCTCTGTATCAGATGAGATGTCTCTGGTGCTGCACTCTCTGTATCAGATGAGATGTCTCTGGGGCTGCACTCTCTGTATCAGATGAGATGTCTCTGTACTGCACTCTCTGTATCAGATGAGATGTCTCTGGGGATGCACTCTCTGTATCAGATGAGATGTCTCTGGGGATGCACTCTCTGTATCAGATGAGATGTCTCTGGGGCTGCACTCTATGTATCAGATGAGATGTCTCTGGGGCTGCACTCTCTGTATCAGAAGAGATGTCTCTGGTGCTGCACTCTCTGTATCAGATGAGATGTCTCTGGTGCTGCGCTCTTTGTATCAGATGAGATGTCTCTGCTGCTGCACTCTCTGTATCAGATGAGATGTCTCTGGGGATGCACTCTCTGTATCAGATGAGATGTCTCTGGTGCTGCACTCTCTGTATCAGATGAGATGTCTCTGGGGATGCACTCTCTGTATCAGATGAGATGTCTCCTGGGCTGCACTCTCTGTATCAGATGAGATGTCTCTGGTACTGCACTCTCTGTATCAGATGAGATGTCTCTGGGGCTGCACTCTCTGTATCAGATGAGATGTCTCTAGTGCTGCACTCTCTGTATCTGATGAGATGTCTCTGGGGATGCACTCTCTGTATCAGATAAGATGTCTCTAGTGCTGCACTCTCTGTATCTGATGAGATGTCTCTGGGGATGCACTCTCTGTATCAGATAAGATGTCTCTGGGGCTGCACTCTCTGTATCAGATGAGATGTCTCTGGTGCTGCACTCTCTGTATCAGATGAGATGTCTCTGGGGCTGCACTCTCTGTATCAGATGAGATGTCTCTGGGGCTGCACTCTCTGTATCAGATGAGATGTCTCTGGTGCTGCACTCTCTGTATCAGATGAGATGTCTCTGGTGCTGCACTCTCTGTATCTGATGAGATGTCTCTGGTGCTGCACTCTCTGTATCAGATGAGATGTCTCTGGGGATGCACTCTCTGTATCAGAAGAGATGTCTCTGGTACTGCACTCTCTGTATCAGATGAGATGTCTCTGGTGCTGCACTCTCTGTATCAGATGAGATTTCTCTGGTGCTGCACTCTCTGTATCAGATAAGATGTCTCTGGGGATGCACTCTCTGTATCAGATGAGATGTCTCTGGCGCTGCACTCTCTGTATCAGATGAGATGTCTCTGGGGCTGCACTCTCTGTATCAGAAGAGATGTCTCTGGTGCTGCACTCTCTGTATTAGATGAGATGTCTCTGGCGCTGCACTCTCTGTATCAGATGAGATGTCTCTGGGGCTGCACTCTCTGTATCAGATGAGATGTCTCTGGTGCTGCACTCTCTGTATCAGATGAGATGTCTCTGGGGCTGCACTCTCTGTATCAGATGAGATGTCTCTGGGGCTGCACTCTCTGTATCAGATGAGATGTCTCTGGGGATGCACTCTGTATCAGATGAGATGTCTCTGGTGCTGCACTCTCTGTATCAGATGAGATGTCTCTGGGGATGCACTCTGTATCAGATGAGATGTCTCTGGTGCTGCACTCTCTGTATCAGATGAGATGTCTCTGGGGATGCACTCTCTGTATCAGATGAGATGTCTCTGGTGCTGCCCTCTCTGTATCAGATGAGATGTCTCTGTGCTGCACTCTCTGTATCAGATGAGATGTCTCTGGTGCTGCACTCTCTGTATCAGATGAGATGTCTCTGTGCTGCACTCTCTGTATCAGATGAGATGTCTCTGTGCTGCACTCTCTGTATCAGAAGAGATGTCTCTGTGCTGCACTCTCTGTATCAGATGAGATGTCTCTGGGGATGCACTCTCTGTATCAGATGAAATGTCTCTGGTGCTCTACTCTATGTATCAGATGAGATGTCTCTGGTGCTGCACTCTCTGTATCAGAAGAGATGTCTCTGGTACTGCACTCTCTGTATCAGAAGAGATGTCTCTGGTACTGCACTCTCTGTATCAGATGAGATGTCTCTGGTACTGCACTCTCTGTATCAGATGAGATGTCTCTGGTACTGCACTCTCTGTATCAGATGAGATGTCTCTGGTACTGCACTCTCTGTATCAGATGAGATGTCTCTGGTACTGCACTCTCTGTATCAGATGAGATGTCTCTGGTGCTGCACTCTCTGTATCAGATGAGATGTCTCTGGGGATGCACTCTCTTTATCAGATGAGCAGTGGCGACTCTAGGAACAATATATAGGGGGGGCACATAAGATACCACAGTCAAAACTGGGGGGGCACTAATCATTCACCACTAAAAAAAAACTAAATAAGGGGATAGTAGCTGTAGTGAGAGGATAGAGGCTTTAGTGGGGTATATGGTCTGTAGCGAGGGGATAGGAGCTGTACTGGGGTATAGGGGTTGTTGTGATGGGATACAGTCTGTAGTGAGGGTATAGGGCTGAAGTGGGGATGCACTCTCTGTATCAGATGAGATGTCTCTGGGGATGCACTCTCTGTATCAGATGAGATGTCTCTGGGGATGCACTCTCTGTATCAGATGAGATGTCTCTGTGCTGCACTCTCTGTATCAGATGAGATGTCTCTGGTACTGCACTCTCTGTATCAGATGAGATGTCTCTGGGGATGCACTCTCTGTATCAGATGAGATGTCTCTGGTGCTGTACTCTCTGTATCAGATGAGATGTCTCTGGTGCTGTACTCTCTGTATCAGATGAGATGTCTCTGGTGCTGCACTCTCTGTATCAGATGAGATGTCTCTGGTGCTGCACTCTCTGTATCAGATAAGATGTCTCTGGTGCTGCACTCTCTGTATCAGATGAGATGTCTCTGGGGATGTGCTCTCTGTATCTGATGAGATGTCTCTGGGGATGCACTCTCTGTATCAGATGAGATGTCTCTGGGGATGCACTCTCTGTATCAGATGAGATGTCTCTGGGGATGCACTCTCTGTATCTGATGAGATGTCTCTGGGGATGCATTCTCTGTATCAGATGAGATGTCTCTGGTACTGCACTCTCTGTATCAGATAAGATGTCTCTGGTACTGCACTCTCTGTATCAGATGAGATGTCTCTGGTGCTGCACTCTCTGTATCAGATGAGATGTCTCTGGGGCTGCACTCTCTGTATCAGATGAGATGTCTCTGGTACTGCACTCTCTGTATCAGATGAGATGTCTCTGGTACTGCACTCTCTGTATCAGATGAGATGTCTCTGGTGCTGCACTCTCTGTATCAGATAAGATGTCTCTGGGGCTGCACTCTCTGTATCAGATGAGATGTCTCTGGGCCTGCACTCTCTGTGTCAGATGAGATGTCTCTGGGGCTGCACTCTCTGTATCAGATGAGATGTCTCTGGTACTGCACTCTCTGTGTTAGATGAGATGTCTCTGGGGCTGCACTCTCTGTATCAGATGAGGTGTCTCTCTGTAAAATATAGGTGTCACTATGTAACATATAGCTGTCCCTCTGTAACATATAAGTGTCTCTGTAACATATAGGTGTCTCTGTATCAGATGAGGTGTCACTATGTAGCATATAGCTGTCCCTCTGTAACATATAGGTGTCACTATGTAGCATATAGGTGTCTCTGTATCAGATGAGGTGTCTCTCTGTAACATATAGGTGTCTCTGTATCAGATGAGGTGTCTCTCTGTAACATATAGGTGTCTCTGTATCAGATGAAGTGTCTCTCTGTAACATATAGGTGTCTCTCTGTATCAGATGAGGTGCCTCTGTAACATATAGGTGTCACTCTGTATCAGATGAGGTGTCACTATGTAACATATAGGTGTCACTCTGTATCAGATGAGGTGTCACTATGTAGCATATAGGTGCCTCTGTAACATATAGGTGTCTCTCTGTATCAGATGAGGTGTCATTTTGTAACATATAGGTGTCCCTGTAACATATAGGTGTCACTCTGTATCAGATGAGGTGTCACTATGTAACATATAGGTGTCACTCTAAATCAGATTAGGTGTCACTATGTAACATATAGGTGTCACTCTGTAACATATAGGTGTCTCTCTGTATCAGATGAGGTGTCACTATGTAACATATAGGTGTCTCTCTGTATCAGATGAGGTGTCATTATGTAACATATAGGTGTCTCTCTGTAACATATAGGTGTCCCTATGTAACATATAGGTGTCTCTCTGTATCAGATGAGGTGTCTCTGTAACATATAGGTGTCTCTCTGTATCAGATGAGGTGTCACTATGTAATATATAGGTGTCTCTCTGTATCAGATGAGGTGTCTCTGTAACATATAGTTGTCCCTCTGTAACATACAGTATGTGTCTCTGTAACATATAGGTGTCTCTGTAACATATAGGTGTCTCTCTTTACCAGATGAGGTGTCTCTCTGTAACATATAGGTGTCACTCTGTATCAGATGAGGTGTCACTATGTAACATATAGGTGTCTATCTGTATCAGAGGAGGTGTCACTATGTAACATATAGGTGTCTCTCTGTATCAGATGAGGTGTCACTATGTAACATATAGGTGTCTCTGTATCAGATGAGGTGTCACTATGTAACATATAGGTATCTGTGTATCAGATGAGGTGTCATTATGTAACATATAGGTGTCTGTGTATCAGATGAGGTGTCACTATGTAACATATAGGTGTCTCTGTATCAGATGAGGTGTCACTATGTAATATATAGGTGTCTGTGTATCAGATGAGGTGTCACTATGTAACATATAGGTGTCTCTGTATCAGATGAGGTGTCACTATGTAACATATAGGTGTATCTCTGTATCAGAGGAGGTGTCACTATGTAACATATAGGTGTCTCTCTGTATCAGATGAGGTGTCACTATGTAACATATAGGTGTCTGTGTATCAGATGAGGTGTCATTATGTAACATATAGGTGTCTATCTGTATCAGATGAGGTGTCACTATGTAACATATAGGTGTCTCTGTATCAGATGAGGTGTCACTATGTAACATATAGGTGTCTGTGTATCAGATGAGGTGTCATTATGTAACATATAGGTGTCTATCTGTATCAGATGAGGTGTCACTATGTAACATATAGGTGTCTGTGTATCAGATGAGGTGTCACTATGTAACATATAGGTGTCTGTGTATCAGATGAGGTGTCATTATGTAATATATAGGTGTCTATCTGTATCAGATGAGGTGTCACTATGTAACATATAGGTGTCTCTGTATCAGATGAGGTGTCATTATGTAACATATATGTCACGGATATCAGACGGCTAAGGTCTCAGTGGTTTTGGGCTCCACAGAGCAACCACCATCCCTGTAGACTGTTTGTTTGCTTTATGTTGGCATGTTTTTGTGTTCAGAGAAGAGTTGGTTCATGACCAGGAAAACCCTCCTAGGCTGGCCGGGCTCCTGGAACTCCTGGTTGGCCGCCTCACAATGGACACCCGCCTAACCCCTCTCAGGCTGCCAGGCTCCTGGAACACCCGGTCGGCCACAGGA
The DNA here is from genome assembly GCF_027579735.1 of Bombina bombina. NCBI lineage: Eukaryota > Metazoa > Chordata > Amphibia > Anura > Bombinatoridae > Bombina > Bombina bombina. The sequence continues at coordinate 436,960,207 of NC_069505.1, read as the reverse complement.
CAGCAGGAAACCCGCTACCCCACGTCGCTCCAGCAACCATATGCCCCAGAGCTTCACTCTTTTGGGGATTAGTAGCCCCTAGGGAGGACAAGAGGTGGGGTAATTACCGGAGGGGAGCTCCTTTGGGAACTGGGGGTTTTGGACACCCCTAACCCCATAAATTCAACGGACTGTAACTCCGGTCCCCAGTAACGAATTATGCTGATTGTTGGACTGTGGCATCTGGGGACCGATAGCTTTAAAATGACATCCTGGAAGTGCCACTGCTTCACCGGGATCACCCGAAACCGCCACCCCTAAGTATTGGGATTATGTGAGACTGTGGCTCCTATGGAGGTGCCGGGCTGTCTGGAGGGGCGGGAATGGCAGGAAAATAGTGGGATTGTCCAGGGTCTTATCAAGATGAACTGTCTGTATAAAAGGAGTGTATGTTTTCAATAAAATCAGTTCCTGTGTAACCTGAATGCTAGTGTGTCTAGTTATTTGGGTGAGCTCCAGCTAAAATCACTATCCTGAGCTACATAGCAGCCTGTTCCAGGCAGAGGAAGGACACGCTGGAAGAGCTACCTAGTCTGGGTAGCTGGAGTCTGCCACAGGATGGGACCCTGAGTACTGGTGCTGTCAGGCATCAGGGGTGTCTACAGGCTGTGGTCACTTGCCAGTTACATAGCTGCAATTGGCAGGGAGGAAGCAGGACCCCTTTTGGCAGAGCTTCCCAGTCGGGGTAGCCGGGGGTATCAGTCACATTGGCTGGCAGTGGTGGGATCTGCTTCTTTTACAAGGTTCCTGCTGACAGAGGAGACGTACCACAGTAGCTGGTAAATATGGAGGCAGAGTTCCTAGGGAGAGTACAAAAGATGCTGGCTGGAACAAAGGATCCTTGTTTGGAACAGGACGTTCTGACATGGAGGAACCTTGCCCTCTGAGACCTTTGGTGGGAGGCTCTGCAACAGGAGCAGGAAAATGGAAAGGTCCTCCCCACAAATGACATGAGATTCCAGGTACGGTGGACCGTGAGACTACCTTTCCTGGGAGAACAGCCAAAGAAGGAATGGCTAGCTGTTCTACATAGACTGATCCAGCAAGAGATGTGGGTGGAGGACGGCTATCGAGCCCTCCAATGGCTCGCTATGCAAGCGCAGCCATGGCTGGAGGAAGGATCCCCCACAGAGGGCTTTGGCTTCGGCGGCCCTGGATTGTTGTTTACAAAAAGGACAGAGGACCCACAGTTTGGAAGCGAGACAGACCAGGGTCTGGAGGATATCTCTGGGCTCCAAGAGGAACTGCTAGATCTCTTGGAGGAGACCTGGCTGCTGGATGATCTGGATTTTATAATTGACCAGGAAGAGGCACTGGTCAAGGAATACAAGAGGCTGCTGGATCTCGCTAAGCAGCATGCCAGGGGCATACAGATCTGGGGTGCAGCCCTCTGGGATTCATGGAGCTCGACGGTGGAGGAGTGGCAGCAAAGAGAAAGGGAACCAGGGCTGCTGGATCCTGATCAGCAGTCTGGCTCTGAGCTTATAGACTTGGACAAGGGAGTCACCCCAGCAGAAGTGCTAACAACAGGGCAGAGAGCCGCCGGCCTCTTCCCAGCACCTGTAACAGCTCCAGGAAACCTGGGAGCGGAGGTAGTTGTCCTCCCTCCCCTTACAGAGAACCTCTTGCAGGTAGAGATGGATGTCAATAACTCTCCCCAGCAGCAGAACCCCTTCCCGGGAGTGGAGACAGTCGGTCTCTCTCCCCAGCGGCAGAGCCAGGAGCCGGGAGAGGAGACAGTCGGTCTCTCTCCCCAGCGGCAGAGCCATCCCCTGGGAGCGGAGGTAGTCATCCTCCCTCCCCGTAAACAGAACCCCTTCCCGGGAGAGGAGACAGTCGGTCTCTCTCCCCAGCGGCAGAGCCAGGAGCCGGGAGAGGAGACAGTCAGTCTCTCTCCCAGCAGCAGAGCCATCTCCTGGGAGCAGAGGTAGTTGTCCTCCCTCCCCGTAAACAGAACCCCTTCCCGGGAAAGGAGACAGTCGGTCTCTCTCCCCAGCGGCAAAGCCAGGAGCCAGGAGAGGAGACAGTCGGTCTCTCTCCCCAGCGGCAGAGCCATCCCCTGGGAGCGGAGGTAGTCGTCCTCCCTCCCCGTAAACAGAACCCCTTCCTAGGAGAGGAGACAGTCGGTCTCTCTCCCCAGCGGCAAAGCCAGGAGCTGGGAGAGGAGACAGTCGGTCTCTCTCCCCAGCGGCAGAGCCATCCCCTGGGAGCGGAGGTAGTCGTCCTCCCTCCCCGTAAACAGAACCCCTTCCTGGGAGAAGAGACAGTCGGTCTCTCTCCCCAGCGGCAGAGCCGGGAGAGGAGACAGTCAGTCTCTCTCCCCAGCGGCAGAGCCATCACTATGTAACATATAGGTGTCTCTCTGTATCAGATGAGGTGTCACTATGTAACATATAGGTGTCTCTCTGTAACATATAGGTGTCCCTATGTAACATATAGGTACCTCTCTGTATCAGATGAGATGTCACTATGTAACATATAGGTGTCTCTCTGTGTCAGATGAGGTGTCTCTGTAACATATAGGTGTCTCTCTGTATCAGATGAGGTGTCACTATGTAATATATAGGTGTCTCTCTGTATCAGATGAGGTGTCTCTGTAACATATAGCTGTCCCTTTGTAACATACAGTATGTGTCTCTCTGTATCAGATGAGGTGTCACTATGTAATATATAGGTGTCTCTCTGTATCAGATGAGGTGTCTCTGTAACATATAGTTGTCCCTCTGTAACATACAGTATGTGTCTCTGTAACATATAGGTGTCTCTCTTTACCAGATGAGGTGTCTCTCTGTAACATATAGGTGTCACTCTGTATCAGATGAGGTGTCACTATGTAACATATAGGTGTCTCTCTGTATCAGAGGAGGTGTCACTATGTAACATATAGGTGTCTCTCTGTATCAGATGAGGTGTCACTATGTAACATATAGGTGTCTGTGTATCAGATGAGGTGTCATTATGTAACATATAGGTGTCTATCTGTATCAGATGAGGTGTCACTATGTAACATATAAAGCCAGGAGCTGGGAGAGGAGACAGTCGGTCTCTCTCCCCAGCGGCAGAGCCATCCCCTGGGAGCGGAGGTAGTCGTCCTCCCTCCCCGTAAACAGAACCCCTTCCTGGGAGAGGAGACAGTCGGTCTCTCTCCCCAGCGGCAGAGCCGGGAGAGGAGACAGTCAGTCTCTCTCCCCAGCAGCAGAGCCATCACTATGTAACATATATGTGTCACTCTGTACCAGATGAGGTGTCTCTGTAACATATAGGTGTCACTATGTAACATATAGGTGTCACTCTGTATCAGATGAGGTGTCACTATGTAACATATAGTGATGTTGCGAACCTAAAAATTTCGGTTCGTGAATGACGGACTCGAACTTCCATTGACTTCAATAGGCAGGCGAACTTTAAAACCCACAAGGACTCTTTCTGGCCACAAAAGTGATGGAAAAGTTGTTTCAAGGGGACTAACACCTGGACTGTGGCATGCCGGAGGGGGATCCATGGCAAAACTCACACGGAAAATTACATAGTTGATGCAGAGTCTGGTTTTAACCCATAAAGGGCCTAAATCACCTAACATTCCTAAATTGTTTGGAATAACGTGCTTTAAAACAACAGGTATGATGTTGTATCGATCAGGTAGTGTAAGGGTTACGCCCGCTTCACAGTGACAGACCAAACTCCCTGTGTAACGCACCGCAAACAACCGCAAACAGTCCATTTGCACAACCACGAGATAGATTGATTTGATAGATAGACACATAGCTTAAATAGATCAATAGATGCAATATACATATGATAGATGCAAATTACATAGATCAATAGATGCAATATACATTTGATAGATACGAATTACATAGATCAATCGATGCAATTTACATTTGATAGATACGAATTACATAGATCAAAAGATGCAATATACATTTGACAGATACGAATTACATAGATCAATAGATGCAATATATATTTGATAGATACGATTGATAGTTATATAGATTCGATAGATAAATAGAAAGATTTGATAGATATATAATTTCCCTGACAGAGTATAACAATAAGACATGCGGTCTGGGACCCGTGGTGTGTTAAGTAGTACTATTCTTAGCAGTTTACTACCTGTTACTCCCCCTATCGGGGGAGGTCTATATGGCCTGCATTTTTGGAACAGGGAGATGGAAGAAGATGCTTGGTCTGTCCTCCTACTTCAAATTTGGCCGAAACACAAGTGGCTGTCACAAAACAGTCCGGCCACGAGATAGATAGATTTGATAGATAGATATACATAGATTGATAGTTAGATAGAATCGATAGAAGATAAATAGATAGATTTGATAGATATATAATTACCCTGACAAAGTATAATAATAAAACATGCGGTCTGGGACCCATGGTAACTAGGTTGTGTTAAGTAGTACTATTCTTAGCAGTTTAATCCCTGTTACTCCCCCTATTGGGGGAGGTCTATATGGCCTGCATGATTACCCTGACAAAGTATAATAATAAAACATGCGGTCTGGGACCCATGGTAACTAGGTTGTGTTAAGTAGTACTATTCTTAGCAGTTTAATCCCTGTTACTCCCCCTATCATGGGAGGTCTATATGGCCTGCATGATTACCCTGACAAAGTATAACAATAAAACATGCGGGCTGGGACCCATGGTAAGGTTACTTCCTTTTGCACAATAGAGTACAGGTATGGCATCGATTTTAGGAACCCGGAGATAATTTTTAGGAACCGGGAGATGGAAAAAGATGTTTGGACACCCAGTACAGGTCGTTCTCCTTCAGCCTTTTTATACTTGGGTCCCCCACCCTCAACAGGCACAACAGCATGAAATACCACATATGCCATCTGTTACGGTACCAACAGGATACCAAGGGTTAATACCAGATGGAAGATGCCCTGAATGTGAGATCAGCAACTCACAACCCAGCTAATTCCCCCCTCAAACATGAGACCAGGCTCCACATTGAAGGTTAAAACAGAATGCACTTTATTGAGGGCTATATGCCCAGTATTTATGCAGGTCTGAGACCAGATGGGGGTTTGAAAGAATATTGTACATTAGATAGAGGGAAAACGCCCTTTGACAGGCCACAATAGAATTACATTACTTAAGCAGATAAGCAAGTTAAACACAAGACACAATTGAGCCCCTTTTATCACTTGGGCATCTGCTCTCTGGATGTGACTAAACAATGTGAATGTTTATCACTAAACTTAATTACAGTACACAATAGCTGACGCTAGCAACCTTGTCTTTAGAAAATAGCTTCTTAAAGCTGAACAAAGTTAACTGTTTCAGTACTGACAGAAGGGTCTGTCACATAGCTCCCTCCTAGTGGAACACTCCGGCAGACCCGGCTTGACCCTTTGGCGGGTCAACCTGGGGATGACCGGACTAGGAGGTGGTAGGCATGTCAGTTTGCCGGGACAATCCATCTGTATTCCCGTTATGAGAGAGAATCCCTGTCCGTATAAATAAGGGTTCAACTTCTTCAGTGCCCAGACTAGGGCTAAACAGTCCTTCAAAATCTCATCAGCTTCTTTAGGAGTTTTTTGTACCTGCTCTTTATAGGTATCCACAAGCCCTTCATGCTGACGGAGGTTGCCCTTGAGCTGCTGCACCTCACTATGAGCCAGCATCAGCTTCTCCTCCAGTGTCGCTAAGTTTGTCTTTAATGTTTCATGTTCCACTCTGAAGCTGGTGTTTTCTGCGGTCTGTCGGTGCAGCTTGTCTAGCAGAGATTCCCGTTCTAAACGCGCTTTTTCCTCTGCGCTCCTCATCTCTCCCGCTAGCACTGTTACGTGATTATTTAACGTGACCATTTCATCCTCTACTTGACTCTTCTCCTTCATCAGCGCATTGTAACGGGACTTCCACGTATCAATAGTGGATAGAGATTTACTGAGCCCAGCATCCTGGGGCTTAGCAGCAGGTGGGTCAGTCTCTGCTGCACGGATCTGGGCACGGGTAGTCACAGGGTTAACATCAGTGGGACCCATGGGAGCGTAGGCAGAAACAAGGGGGGCCAAGTTATTTCCAAGGAGAACATCAGCAGGTAAGTCCTTCATGACCCCCACATTCACAGGTCTAGCGCCCACTCCCCAATCCAAATGTACCCTGGCAACAGGTAGGCGGAACACAGCGCCCCCTGCTACCCTCACAGTCACAGTGTCTCCAGTGTGCTGTTTCTCAGACACCAAGTTCTTTTGAAGCAAGGTCATGGTAGCACCAGTATCCCGTAGACCACTGACCTCCTTCCAATTGACTTTAACCAGTTGACGGTTATTCCGGTGGGCAGCTTGCACGGGGTCTGCTTCATGTAGGATGCCCCAGCATTCTTGCTCCTCTACATAGTGGGCCGCAGGCTGAGGGTTACGTGGGATTCTGCCGGCAGGTCTTCTCCAGGACTGTGCTTGGTTCGTTGCATTTAGGGGACACTCTGGTCTTTTGTGCCCTAGTTGCTTACATCCAAAGCACCGAATAGGTTGTGAGTAGCCCCGTGAATTGAACCGGGCTCTCTGAGGATAGTTCGTGGCTGGAGGCCGTCTGGTATAGCGGTGTGCCGGGGGTTGGTAACTGGCAGCTGCTGGGGTGACTGGGGGTCTGTACTCCACTCTAGCAGGGGGCTTAGTGGTAGCAGTGTCCAGTTTGCGGGCATCCGTGTACTCATCTGCCAGGCGAGCAGCTTCATGCAGGGTGGAGGGTTTATGGTCCCGAACCCACTCTCTAACTCCTGCTGATAACTTGTCAAAACAATGTTCCAACAGGAATATCTGCAGCACCTCTTCCCCAGATACAGCTTGGCACCCCGCCATCCAGTAAGATGCTGTGCGGTGCACCTTATATGCCCACTCAACGTAGGAATCACCAGCTAATTTAACAGTGTCTCTGGACCGCCTCCGGTATGCCTCCGGTGTAACCGCATACCTGGAGAGCAGAGCCTCTTTTACAGTATTATAATCCCCGACTTCCTCATCTGGAATGGCCCGAAAAGCCTCACTGGCCCGGCCGGATAATTTTCCGGATAATATCGTGACCCAGTCCTCTGCGGGTACCTTGTGTAGTGCACATTGCCTCTCAAAATCCGCAAGGTACCCATCAATCTCTCCTTCTGTTTCCAGGAAGTTTTTAAAAGTTGCAAAATGTACTTTTCCCTTTTCCACTGGGGTTGCTGTGACTTGGGCTGCTGCAGCGCCGCTTTGGCGAAGTAGGTTGGCCTCCACAGCTGCTATGACCCGGTCGATAATTTCCGCAGATGGGTTGGGGCCATAATGTGCCAGTCTTATTTTAACCGCCCGATCAACACTTGCTTCTTCGGGGGTTCTGTCTGATATGCTGGGCCCATTGGTTCCTTCGTTCCCTGGTACTCCTTCCATCTTAGTCAGTATTGTAATAATCCCCCTCTTCCTGAGGTTACTGGCTTGTGTAGTTGCTCTTCTGGGCGATAAGGATCATCCCGTCGCTTGCCACCAATTGTTACGGTACCAACAGGATACCAAGGGTTAATACCAGATGGAAGATGCCCTGAATGTGAGATCAGCAACTCACAACCCAGCTAATTCCCCCCTCAAACATGAGACCAGGCTCCACATTGAAGGTTAAAACAGAATGCACTTTATTGAGGGCTATATGCCCAGTATTTATGCAGGTCTGAGACCAGATGGGGGGTTGAAAGAATATTGTACATTAGATAGAGGGAAAACGCCCTTTGACAGGCCACAATAGAATTACATTACTTAAGCAGATAAGCAAGTTAAACACAAGACACAATTGAGCCCCTTTTATCACTTGGGCATCTTCTCTCTGGATGTGACTAAACAATGTGAATGTTTATCACTAAACTTAATTACAGTACACAATAGCTGAGGCTAGCAACCTTGTCTTTAGAAAATAGCTTCTTAAAGCTGAACAAAGTTAACTCTTTCAGTACTGACAGAAAGGTCTGTCACATGACCCCACCCTCAACAAGCACAACAGCATGAAATACCACATATGCCATCCTTTTGCACAATAGCGTACAGGTATGGCATCGATTTTAGGAACCCGGAGATAATTTTTAGGAACCGGGAGATGGAAAAAGATGCTTGGACACCCAGTACAGGTCGTTCTCCTTCAGCCTTTTTATACTTGGGTCGCTGACCCTCAACAGAAACAACAGCATGAAATACCACATATGCCATCCTTTTGCACAATAGAGCACAGGTATGGCATCGATTTCAGGAACCCGGAGATAATTTTTAGGAACCGGGGGATGGAAAAAGATGCTTGGACACCCAGTACAGGTCGTTCTCCTTCAGCCTTTTTATACTTGGGTCCCCGACCCTCAACAAAAACAACAGCATGAAACACCACATATGCCATCCTTTTGCACAATAGAGTACAGGTATGGCCTCGATTTTAGGAACCCGGAGATAATTTTTAGGAACTAGGAGATGGAAAAAGATGCTTGGACACCCAGTACAGGTCGTTCTCCTTCAGCCTTTTTATACGAGGGTCCCCGACCCTCAACAGAAACAACAGCATGAAACACCACATATGCCATCCTTTTGCACAATCCAGTACAGGTATGGCATCAATTTTAGGAACCCAGAGATAATTTTTAGGAACCGGGAGATGGAAAAAGATGCTTGGACACCCATTACTGGTCGTTCTCCTTCAGCCTTTTTATACGGGTGTCCCCGACCCTCAACAGAAACAACAGCATGAAACACCACATATGCCATCCTTTTGCACAATAGCGTACAGGTATGGCATCGATTTTAGGAACCCGGAGATAATTTTTAGGAACAGGGAGATGGAAAAAGATGCTTGGACACCCAGTACAGGTCGTTCTCCTTCAGCCTTTTTATACGAGGGTCCCCGACCCTCAACAGAAACAACAGCATGACACACCACATATGCCATCCTTTTGCACAATCGAGTACAGGTATGGCATCGATTTTAGGAACCCGGAGATAATTTTTAGGAACCAGGAGATGGAAAAAGATGCTTGGACACCCAGTACAGGTCGTTCTCCTTCAGCCTTTTTATACGAGGGTCCCCGACCCTCAACAGAAACAACAGCATGACACACCACATATGCCATCCTTTTGCACAATCGAGTACAGGTATGGCATCGATTTTAGGAACCCGGAGATAATTTTTAGGAACCGGGAGATGGAAAAAGATGCTTGGACACCCAGTACAGGTCGTTCTCCTTCAGCCTTTTTATACTTGGGTCCCCGACCCTCAACAAAAACAACAGCATGAAACACCACATATGCCATCCTTTTGCACAATAGAGTACAGGTATGGCCTCGATTTTAGGAACCCGGATATAATTTTTAGGAACTAGGAGATGGAAAAAGATGCTTGGACACCCAGTACAGGTCGTTCTCCTTCAGCCTTTTTATATGAGGGTCCCCGACCCTCAACAGAAACAACAGCATGAAACACCACATATGCCATCCTTTTGCACAATCGAGTACAGGTATGGCATCGATTTTAGGAACTCGGAGATAATTTTTAGGAACCGGGAGATGGAAAAAGATGCTTGGACACCCAGTACAGGTCGTTCCCTTCAGCCTTTTTATACGAGGGTCCCCGACCCTCAACAGGCACAACAGCATGACACACCACATATGCCATCCTTTTGCACAATAGAGTACAGGTATGGCATTGATTTTAGGAACCTGGAGACAATTTTTAGGAAGGAACCGGGAGATGGAAAAAGATGCTTTGACACCCAGTACAGGTCATTCTCCTTCAGCCTTTTTATATGATGGTCCACGACCCTCAACAGGCACAACAGCATGAAATACCACATATGCCATCCTTTTGCACAATAGAGTACAGGTATGGCATCTATTTTAGGAACCCGGAGATAATTTTAAGGAACCAGGAAATTGAACAAAAAACATGCTTGGACACCCAATACAGGTCGTTCTCCTTCAGCCTTTTTATACAATGGTCCACGACCCTCAACAGTCACAACAGCATGAAACACCACATATGCCATCCTTTTGCACAATTGAGTACAGGTATGGCATCGATTTTAGGAACCCGGAGATAATTTTTAGGAACCGGGAGATGGAAAAAGATGCTTGGACACCCATTACTGGTCGTTCTCCTTCAGCCTTTTTATACGGGTGTCCCCGACCCTCAACAGAAACAACAGCATGAAACACCACATATGCCATCCTTTTGCACAATAGAGTACAGGTATGGCATCGATTTTAGGAACCCAGAGATAATTTTTAGGAACCGGGAGATGGAAAAAGATGCTTGGACACCCAGTACAGGTCGTCCTCCTTCAGCCTTTTTATACGAGGGTCCCCGACCCTCAACAGAAACAACAGCATGACACACCACATATGCCATCCTTTTGCACAATCGAGTACAGATATGGCATCGATTTTAGGAACCCGGAGATAATTTTTAGGAACCGGGAGATGGAAAGAGATGCTTGGACACCCAGTACAGGTCGTTCTCCTTCAGCCTTTTTATACGAGGTTCCCCGACCCTCAACAGGCACAACAGCATGAAACACCACATATGCCATCCTTTTGCACAATCGAGTACAGGTATGGCATAGATTTTAGGAACCCGGAGATAATTTTTAGGAACCGCGAAATTGAACAAAAAACATTCTTGGACATCCAGTACAGGTCGTTCTCCTTCAGCCTTTTTATACGATGGTCCACGACCCTCAACAGGCACAACAGCATGAAACACCACCTATGCCATCCTTTTGCACAATAGAGTACATTTAAGGCATCGATTTTAGGAGCCCGGAGATAATTTTTAGGAACCGGGAAATTTAACAAAAAACATGCTTGGACATCCAGTACAGGTCGTTCTCCTTCAGCCTTTTTATACGATGGTCCACGACCCTCAACAGGCACAACAGCATGAAACACCACATATGCCATCCTTTTGCACAATCGAGTACAGGTATGGCATCGATTTTAGGAACTCGGAGATAATTTTTAGGAACCGGGAGATGGAAAAAGATGCTTGGACACCCAGTACAGGTTGTTCCCTTCAGCCTTTTTATACGAGGGTCCCCGACCCTCAACAGGCACAACAGCATGACACACCACATATGCCATCATTTTGCACAATAGAGTACAGGTATGGCATTGATTTTAGGAACCTGGAGACAATTTTTAGGAAGGAACCGGGAGATGGAAAAAGATGCTTTGACACCCAGTACAGGTCATTCTCCTTCAGCCTTTTTATATGATGGTCCACGACCCTCAACAGGCACAACAGCATGAAATACCACATATGCCATCCTTTTGCACAATAGGGTACAGGTATGGCATCGATTTTAGGAACCCGGAGAAAATTTTTAGGAACCGGGAAATTGAACAAAAAACATGCTTGGACACCCAATACAGGTCGTTCTCCTTCAGCCTTTTTATATGATGGTCCACGACCCTCAACAGGCACAACAGCATGAAATACCACATATGCCATCCTTTTGCACAATAGAGTACAGGTATGGCATCTATTTTAGGAACCCGGAGATAATTTTTAGGAACCGGGAAATTGAACAAAAAACATGCTTGGACACCCAGTACAGGTCGTTCTCCTTCAGCCTTTTTATACGATGGTCCATGACCCTCAACAGGCACAACAGCATGAAACACCACATATGCCATCCTTTTGCACAATCGAGTACAGGTATGGCATTGATTTTAGGAACCCGGAGATAATTTTTAGGAACCGGGAAATTGAACAAAAAACATGCTTGGACACCCAGTACAGGTCGTTCTCCTTCAGCCTTTTTATACGATGGTCCAAGACCCTCAACAGGCACAACAGCATGAAACACCACACATGCCATCCTTTTGCACAATAGAGTACAGGTATGGCATCGATTTTAGTAACCCAGAAATAATTTTTAGGAACCGGGAGATGGAAAAAGATGCTTGGACACCCAGTACAGGTCGTTCTCCTTCAGCTTTTTATACGAGGGTCCCCGACCCTCAACAGGCACAACAGCATGAAATACCACCACATATGCCATCCTTTTGCAAAATCGTGTACAGGTATGGCATCGATTTTAGGAACCCGGAGACAATTTTTAGGAAGGAACCGGGAGATGGAAAAAGATGCTTTGACACCCAGTACAGGTCATTCTCCTTCAGCCTTTTTATACGATGGTCCACGACCCTCAACAGGCACAACAGCATGAAATACCACATATGCCATCCTTTTTCACAATAGAGTACCGGTATGGCATTGATTTTAGGAACCCGGAGATAATTTTTAGGAACCGGGAAATTGAACAAAAAACATGCTTGGACACCCAGTACAGGTCGTTCTCCTTCAGCCTTTTTATACGATGGTCCACGACCCTCAACAGGCACAACAGCATGAAATACCACATATGCCATCCTTTTGCACAATCGAGTACAGGTATGGCATCGATTTTAGGAACCCAGAGATAATTTTTATGTACCGGGAGATGGAAAAAATGCTTGGACACCCAGTACTGGTCGTTCTCCTTCAGCCTTTTTATATGGGTGTCCCCGACCCTCAACAGGCACAACAGCATCAAACACCACATATGCCATCCTTTTGCACAATAGAGTACAGGTATGGCATCGATTTTAGGAACCCGGAGATAATTTTTAGGAACCGGGAAATTGAAAAAACATGCTTGGACACCCAGTACAGGTCGTTCTCCTTCAGCCTTTTTATACGAGGGTCCCCGACCCTCAACAGGCACAACAGCATGAAATACCACCACAAATGCCATCCTTTTGCACAATCGAGTACAGGTATGGCATCGATTTTAGGAACCCGGAGACATTTTTTAGGAAGGAACCGGGAGATGGAATAAGATGCTTTGACACCCAGTACAAGTCATTCTCCTTCAGCCTTTTTATACGATGGTCCACAACCCTCAACAGGCACAACAGCATGAAATACCACATATGCCATCCTTTTTCACAATCGAGTACAGGTATGGCATCGATTTTAGGAACCCGGAGATAATTTTTAGGAACCGGGAGATGGAAAAAGATGCTTGATCGGTCCTCCTACTTCAAATTTGGGGCACTGCACGTGCAATCTACTGTGCCACCAGATATGAGTGGTGTGTTAAGTAGTACTATTCTTAACAGTTTAATCACTGTTATGTGCCTTTTTTTTGGTTTGGGTTTTGTAGCCAAGGTGCAGCACCAGAGGCCAGAAAATTAGGCATGTACAAATGCCTGAAAAATTAGGTATTGTTGCAGCCGCTGCTGTAGCAGCGGCCAGAAAAATTGATGTTTGTTTGACAGTTAGAAAGTGGCCTAAAACATTATTGTTTGAACCCTAATTGTTGGCGGATAAGTCACGCAAGTCACCCGCCATTCGAAGATAAAATACAGCAGCGTGTGTACCATTTGTAGCCCATGGCAGCTCGTCATCTTATCATGCCTTTTTTACTCTAATGTATCGCACAATGTCAGTCCCTTCGGGATCCATCCCTCATTAATTTTAATAAAGGTGAGATAATCAAGACTTTTTTGACCTAGTCGACTTCTCTTCTCAGTGACAATACCTCCTGCTGCACTGAAAGTCCTTTCTGACAGGACACTTGAAGCGGGGCAGGCCATAAGTTCAATTGTAAATTGGGATAGCTCAGGCCACAGGTCAAGCCTGCACTCCCAGTAGTCAAGGGGTCCATCGCTCCTCAGAGTGTCAAGATCCGCAGTTAATGCGAGGTAGTCTGCTACCTGTCGGTTGAGTCTTTCTCTGAGGCTGGATCCCGAAGGGCTGTGGCTTTGCATAGGAGTTAAAAAGGTCCGCATGTCCTCCATCAACAACACGTCTGGAAAGCATCCTGTCCTTTCCGACGTGGTCGTGGGAGGAGGAGGAGGATTACTTTCATCTCTTCCCCTATTAGATTCCCGTTGTGCTGTGACATCACCCTTATACGCTGTGTAAAGCATACTTTTTAATTTATTTTTGAACTGCTCCATCCTTTCCGACTTGCGGGAATTCGGTAAAATTTCAGTCACTTTATGCTTATACCGGGGTCTAGTAGCGTGGACACCCAGTACAGGTCGTTCTCCTTCAGCTTTTTTATACGAGGGTCCCTCAACAGGCACGACAGCATGAAAGACCCCATTTGCACAAGGTTGGATGCCGAGCTAATCATGTCCCATTCCTCGTCCTCACTGATCTCACTGAAGTTATCTTCTTCGCCCCAGCCACGTACAACACCACGGGAACCAGATCGGTGACAACAACGAGCACTCTGGGATGCCTGTTGTGCTTGGTCTTCCTCCTCCTCCTCAAAGCCACATTCCTCCTCTGACTCCTCTTCCTCACAATCCTCTTCCTGCGTTGCCGCTGGTACAGCAAGCGATGCTGATAAGGCTGTTTCTGGTGGTGATGGAAACCACAACTCTTCCTCTTCCTTTTCACGCTCATCTACAGCCTGATCCAGCACTCTTCGCAGGGCACGCTCCAGGAAGAAAACAAATGGTATGATGTCGCTGATGGTGCCTTCGGTGCGACTGACTAAGTTTGTCACCTCCTCAAAAGGACGCATGAGCCTACAGGCATTGCGCATGAGCGTCCAGTAACATGGCAAAAAAATCCCCAGCTCCCCAGAGGCTGTCCTAGCACCCTGGTCATACAAATACTCGTTAACAGCTTTTTCTTGTTGGAGAAGGCGGTCGAACATTAGGAGTGTTGAATTCCACCGTGTCGGGCTGTCGCAAATCAAGCGCCTCACTGGCAGGTTGTTTCGCCGCTGGATATCTGACAAGTGCGCCATGGCCGTGTAGGAACGCCTGAAATGGCCACACACCTTCCTGGCCTGCTTCAGGACGTCCTGTAAGCCTGGGTTCTTATGCACAAATCATTGTACAATAAAATTACACACATGTGCCATGCATGGCACATGTGTCAACTTGCCCAATTTCAATGCCGCCACCAAATTACTTCCGTTGTCAGAAACAACTTTGCCAATCTTCAGTTGGTGTGGAGTCAGCCACTGATCCACCTGTGCGTTCAGGGCGGACAGGAGTGCTGGTGCGGTGTGACTCTCGGCTTTCAGGCAAGTCAACCCCAAGACGGCGTGACACTGCCGTATCCGGGATGTTGAATAGTACCTGGGGAGCTGGGGGGTGCCGTTGATGTGGAGCAAGACGCAGCAGCAGAAGAGGACTCAGCCAAGGAAGAAGTTATGGAAGAGGATGGAGTAGGAGGAGTAGAGGAGGTAGCAGCAGGCCTGCCTGCAAGTCGTGGTGGTGTCACCAACTCCTCTGCAGAGCCACGCATTCCATGCTTGTCAGCCGTCAGCAGGTGTACCCAATGCGCAGTGTAGGTGATATACCTGCCCTGACCATGCTTTGGAGACCAGCTATCAGTGGTCAGATGGACCCTTGCCCAAACGCTGTGTGCCAGACATGCCATTACTTCCTTTCGCACAATCGAGTACAGGTTGGGGATTGCCTTTTGTGAAAAGAAATTTCGGCCGGGTACCTTCCACTGTGGTGTCCCAATAGCAACAAATTTTTTGAATGCCTCAGACTCCACCAGCTTGTATGGTAAAAGCTGGCGGGCTAAGAGTTCAGACAAGCCAGCTGTCAGACGCCGGGCAAGGGGGTGACTTTGGGAAATTGGCTTCTTACACTCAAACATGTCCTTGACAGACACCTGACTGTGGGCAGATGACCAGGAACTGCTACGTAAGAGACTGAGTGGAGGATGGTTGAGAGGGGGCAAGGAGGACAGCAGTGGTTGACGTGGCTGAAGATGCTGGACCAGGAGGAGGATGGCGGCTTTGAGTTTGTGTGCTGCTTCTACTCATGTGTTCTTCCCATCAGCGTTTGTGATGTGAGACCATGTGCCTTCGCAAAGCAGTTGTACCTAGGTGGGTGTTGGACTTCCCACGACTCAGTTTCTTTTGGCACAGGTTGCAAATGGCATCGCTGTTGTCAGAGGCAGACACACACAAAAAAATTCCACACTGCTGAGCTCTGCGATGACGGCATTCTGGTGGTGGCAACAGCATGCGTTGATTGGCGTGCTGTCTGGCTGACCCCGGGTGCTGATGCATGCTGTCTGACTGTGCCACTAGCTCCTTGCGACGACCTCCCCCTGCTTCCAACTCGTCTCCTCCTCTCTGTCTCCCCATCTGTACTTTCCCCCACTTCTTCTTCTCTTCTAGCGGGCACCCACGTGACATCCACGGACACTTCATCATCAACCGCTTCACTTGTATCTGACAAATCAACAAAGGAAGCAGCAGCGGGTACATCATCATCATCACACCGTACGTCCATGTCTGTAATGCTGCCTGACTGAGACATATCACTGTTATCTACATCCTCTGTCAATGATGGTTGCGCATCACTCATTTCTTCCAACTGATGTGTCAATAACTCCTCTGACAGATCAAGTGAAGCGGCTGTGGTGCTAGTGTTGGTGGTGGTGGCAGGTGGGCGAGTGGCACTGGTCACTTGAGAGGTGCCCGAAGCTAAGCTGGAGGTGGATGGTGCGTCAAGGTTAGGAGCGGAAGCTGTAGAAGATTGGGTGTCCTGTGTTAGCCATTCAACTAGGTCCTCCTCAGAACTTTTCGCATCCATGGCACGTGGCCTCTGAACACTGTGCATAGTTGTAGGGTCTAAGGGAATCACAGCACCACGACCACGACGGCACCTGCGGGGTGGCCTGCCTCTGCCTGTCATTTTTTTTTAAATGTACACTTACACTACTATTAAACACATTATGAGTGGTGGCACTGGGCAAGTGGGCACAGTATACGCTGTGAGCCTGACACAAAAAAGCAGACTGATGTTTCACAATCCAAAAAGTTTTTTTTTTTTTTAAATGTACACTTACACTAATATTAAACAAGATATAAGTGGTGGCACTGGGCAAGTGGGCACAGTATACGCTGTGAGCCGGACACAAAAAAGCAGACTGATGTTTCACAATCCAAAAAGTTTATTTTTTTTAAATGTACACTTACACTACTATTAAACAAGATATGAGTGGTGGCACTGGGCAAGTGGGCACAGTATACGCTGTGAGCCTGACACAAAAAAGCAGACTGATGTTTCAAAGTCAAAAATGTTTATTTTTTAAATATTAAAAGTACTGTTACAACAAATATGAGTGGTGCCACTAACTTGGCAAGTGGGCCTGGCACACACGCTGGCAGGCAGGCAACTTCAATTAGATTACAATAGTAGACTGATGTTTCACAGTCAAAAACGTTTTTGTTTGAAATATTTACACTACTGTTACAACAAATATGAGTGGTGCCACTAACTTGGCAAATGGAGCTTGGCACACACGCTGGCAGGCAGGCAACTTCAATTAGATTACAATAGCAGACTGATGTTTCACAGTCAAAAAAGTTTTTTATTAAATATTTACACTACTGTTATAACAAATATTATTGGTGGCACTAGTTGGCAAGTGGGCCTGGCACACACGCTGGCAGGCAGGCAACTGCAATTAGATTACACTAGCAGACTGATGTTTCACAGTCAAAAAAGTTTTTTTTTTTAAATATTTACACTACTGTTATAACAAATATGATTGGTGGCACTAGTTGGCAAGTGGGCCTGGCACACACGCTGGGAGGCAGGCAACTGCAATTCAATTACACTAGCTGACTGATGTTTCACAGTCAAAAAAGTATTTTTTTTAAAATATTTACAATACTGTTATAACAAATATGATTGGTGGCACTAGTTGGCAAGTGGGGCTGGCACACACGCTTGCTGGCAGGCAGGCAACTGCAATTCAATTGCACTAGCAGACTGATGATTCACAGTCAAAAAAGTTTTTTTTTAAATATTTACAATACTGTTATAACAAATATGATTGGTGGCACTAGTTGGCAAGTGGGCCTGGCACACACGCTGGCAGGCAGGCAACTGCAATTCAATTGCACTAGCAGACTGATGATTCACAGTCAAAAAAGTTTGTATTTTAAATATTTACAATACTGTTATAACAAATATGATTGGTGGCACTAGTTGGCAAGAGGGCCTGGCACACACGCTGGCAGGCAGGCAACTTCAATTAGATTACACTAGCAGACTGATGTTTCACAGTCAAAAAAGTTTTTTTAAAATATTTACACTACTGTTATAACAAATATGATTGGTAGCACTAGTTGGCAAGTGGGCCTGGCACACACGCTGGGAGGCAGGCAACTGCAATTAGATTACACTAGCTGACTGATGTTTCACAGTCAAAAAAGTTTTTTTTTTAAATATTTACAATACTGTTATAACAAATATGATTGGTGGCACTAGTTGGCAAGTGGGCCTGGCACACACGCTGGCAGGCAGGCAACTGCAATTCAATTGCACTAGCAGACTGATGATTCACAGTCAAAAAAGTTTTTATTTTAAATATTTACAATACTGTTATAACAAATATGATTGGTGGCACTAGTTGGCAAGTGGGCCTGGCACACACGCTGGCAGGCAGGCAACTTCAATTAGATTACACTAGCAGACTGATGTTTCACAGTCAAAAAAGTTTTTTTTTTTAAATATTTACACTACTGTTATAACAAATATGATTGGTGGTACTAGTTGGCAAGTGGGCCTGGCACACACGCTGGGAGGCAGGCAATTGCAATTAGATTACACTAGCTGACTGATGATTCACAGTCAAAAAAGTTTTTATTTTAAATATTTACAATACTGTTATAACAAATATGATTGGTGGCACTAGTTGGCAAGTGGGCCTGGCACACACGCTGGCAGGCAGGCAACTGCAATTCAATTGCACTAGCAGACTGATGTTTCACAGTCAAAAAAGTTTTTTATTAAATATTTACATTACTGTTATAACAAATATTATTGGTGGCACTAGTTGGCAAGTGGGACTGGCACACACGCTGGCAGGCAGGCAACTGCAATTAGATTACACTAGCAGACTGATGTTTCACAGTCAAAAAAGTTTTTTTTTTTAAATATTTACACTACTGTTATAACAAATATGATTGGTGGCACTAGTTGGCAAGTGGGCCTGGCACACACGCTGGGAGGCAGGCAACTGCAATTCAATTACACTAGCTGACTGATGTTTCACAGTCAAAAAAGTATTTTTTTTTTAAATATTTACAATACTGTTATAACAAATATGATTGGTGGCACTAGTTGGCAAGTGGGGCTGGCACACACGCTTGCTGGCAGGCAGGCAACTGCAATTCAATTGCACTAGCAGACTGATGATTCACAGTCAAAAAAGTTTTTTTTTAAATATTTACAATACTGTTATAACAAATATGATTGGTGGCACTAGTTGGCAAGTGGGCCTGGCACACACGCTGGCAGGCAGGCAACTGCAATTCAATTGCACTAGCAGACTGATGATTCACAGTCAAAAAAGTTTTTATTTTAAATATTTACAATACTGTTATAACAAATATGATTGGTGGCACTAGTTGGCAAGTGGGCCTGGCACACACGCTGGCAGGCAGGCAACTTCAATTAGATTACACTAGCAGACTGATGTTTCACAGTCAAAAAAGTTTTTTTAAAATATTTACACTACTGTTATAACAAATATGATTGGTAGCACTAGTTGGCAAGTGGGCCTGGCACACACGCTGGGAGGCAGGCAACTGCAATTAGATTACACTAGCTGACTGATGTTTCACAGTCAAAAAAGTTTTTTTTTTAAATATTTACAATACTGTTATAACAAATATGATTGGTGGCACTAGTTGGCAAGTGGGCCTGGCACACACGCTGGCAGGCAGGCAACTGCAATTCAATTGCACTAGCAGACTGATGATTCACAGTCAAAAAAGTTTTTATTTTAAATATTTACAATACTGTTATAACAAATATGATTGGTGGCACTAGTTGGCAAGTGGGCCTGGCACACACGCTGGCAGGCAGGCAACTTCAATTAGATTACACTAGCAGACTGATGTTTCACAGTCAAAAAAGTTTTTTTTTTTTAAATATTTACACTACTGTTATAACAAATATGATTGGTGGTACTAGTTGGCAAGTGGGCCTGGCACACACGCTGGGAGGCAGGCAATTAGATTACACTAGCTGACTGATGATTCACAGTCAAAAAAGTTTTTATTTTAAATATTTACAATACTGTTATAACAAATATGATTGGTGGCACTAGTTGGCAAGTGGGCCTGGCACACACGCTGGCAGGCAGGCAACTGCAATTCAATTGCACTAGCAGACTGATGATTCACAGTCAAAAAAGTTTTTATTTTAAATATTTACACTACTGTTATAACAAATATGATTTGTGGCACTAGTTGGAAAGTGGGCCTGGCACACACGCTGGCAGACAGGCAACTGCAATTAAATAACACTAGCAGACTGATGTAAAAGTTTTTTTTTTAAAAAAGTTACACTAATGTTACAACAGATAGGAGTGGTGGCACTGAGGATGGAAGTAGGCACAGTATATGCTGGCAGCCTGACACACAGGCTGGCACTAATGGCAGGCTGGCCTGGCAACTAAAATTAAATAACACTAGAAGACTGATGTAAAAGGATTTTTTTACAAAATTTAAACTAATGTTACACCAGATAGGAGTGGTGGCACCGAGGATGGAAGTAGGCACAGTATATGCTGGCAGCCTGACACACAGGCTGGCACTAGTGGCAGGCTGGCCTGGCAACTAAAATTAAATAACACTAGAAGACTGATGTAAAAGTTTTTTTTTAAAAAAAATACACTAATGTTACACCAGATATAAGTGGTGGACAACTGAGCTATTAATCACAGTATATGATGTGGGCCTGACACACAGGCCTGACGGAAAATGAAATTAGATTACACTAGCAAAATGATGTAAAAGTTTTTTTTTTTTTAAATTTACACTAATGTTAACCAGATATCAGTGGTGGCACAGAAGAATTAATCACAGTATATGATGTGGGCCTGACACACAGGCCTGATAGAAAATGAAATTAGATTACACTAGCAAAATGATGTAAAAGTTTTTTTTTTTTAAATTTACACTAATGTTAAGCAGATATCAGTGGTGGCACTAATCACAGTATATGCTGTGAGCCTCACACACAGGCTGACAGCCAGGCAAATGCAAATAAAATTACAAAACCCCCCCCAAAAAAACAACTGAAGTTCTAGCGCTAAAAAGGGCTTTTTGGGGTGCTGTCCTTACAGCAGAGATTAGATGAGTCCTTCAGGACTGTAGTGGACACTAAATACACTAGCTATCTATTTCCCTATAAAATCAGCAGCAGCAGCAGCACTAAACCTCCTCTCACTAAGAATGCAGGGTCGTAATGAATCTAAAATGGCTGCTGCCCAGGAGCTGGGAGGGTCTGTGAGGGAGTGTCTGCTGCTGATTGGCTGAAATGTGTCTGTAGACTGTGAGATACAGGGTCAAAGTTTCCTCAATGATGACGAATAGGGGGCGGATCGAACATTGCATATGTTCGCCCGCCGCGGCAAACGCGAACAAGCTAAGATCATCGGGAACTGTTCTCCGGCGAACAGTTTGTGACATCACTAGTAACATATAGGTGTCACTCTGTATCAGATGAGGTGTATCTGTAACATATAGGTGTCTCTCTGTATCAGATGAGGTGTCACTATGTAACATATAGGTGTCTCTCTGTAACATATAGGTGTCACTATGTAACATATAGGTGTCACTCTGTATCAGATGAGGTGTCACTATGTAACATATAGGTGTCACTCTGTATCAGATGAGGTGTCACTATGTAACATATAGGTGTCACTCTGTATCAGATGAGGTGTCACTATGTAACATATAGGTGTCACTCTGTATCAGATGAGGTGTCACTATGTAACATATAGGTGTCACTCTGTATCAGATGAGGTGTCTCTGTAACATATAGGTGTCTCTCTGTATCAGATGAGGTGTCTCTCTGTAACATATAGGTATCTCTCTGTATCAGATGAGGTGTCACTATGTAACATATAGGTGTCACTCTGTATCAGATGAGGTGTCTCTGTAACATATAGGTGTCACTATGTAACATATAGGTGTCACTCTGTATCAGATGAGGTGTCACTCTGTATCAGATGAGGTGTCACTATGTAACATATAGGTGTCACTCTGTATCAGATGAGATGTCTCTGTAACATATAGGTGTCACTATGTAACATATAGGTGTCACTCTGTATCAGATGAGGTGTCACTATGTAACATATAGGTGTCACTCTGTATCAGATGAGGTGTCTCTGTAACATATAGGTGTCTCTCTGTATCAGATGAGGTGTCTCTCTGTAACATATAGGTATCTCTCTGTATCAGATGAGGTGTCTCTGTAACATATAGGTGTCACTATGTAACATATAGGTGTCACTCTGTATCAGATGAGGTGTCACTCTGTATCAGATGAGGTGTCACTATGTAACATATAGGTGTCACTCTGTATCAGATGAGATGTCACTATGTAACATATAGGTGTCACTCTGTATCAGATGAGGTGTCTCTGTAACATATAGGTGTCACTATGTAACATATAGGTGT
Organism: Bombina bombina; assembly: GCF_027579735.1. Classification (NCBI taxonomy): domain Eukaryota; kingdom Metazoa; phylum Chordata; class Amphibia; order Anura; family Bombinatoridae; genus Bombina; species Bombina bombina. The sequence continues at coordinate 436,937,691 of NC_069505.1, read as the reverse complement.
CACTCTGTATCAGATGAGGTGTCACTATGTAACATATAGGTGTCACTCTGTATCAGATGAGGTGTCACTATGTAACATATAGGTGTCACTCTGTAACATATAGGTGTCTCTCTGTATCAGATGAGGTGTCTTTCTGTAACATATAGGTATCTCTCTGTATCAGATGAGGTGTCACTATGTAACATATAGGTGTCAATCTGTATCAGATAAGGTGTCTCTGTAACATATAGGTGTCACTATGTAACATATAGGTGTCACTCTGTATCAGATGAGGTGTCACTATGTAACATATAGGTGTCTCTCTGTATCAGATGAGGTGTCTCTGTAACATATAGGTGTCTCTGTATCAGATGAGGTGTCTCTGTAACATATAGGTGTCTCTCTGTATCAGATGAGGTGTCTCTCTGTAACATATAGGTGTCTTTCTGTATCAGATGAGGTGTATCTGTAACATATAGGTGTCTCTCTGTATCAGATGAGGTGTCTCTCTGTAACATATAGGTGTCTCTCTGTATCAGATGAGGTGTATCTGTAACATATAGGTGTCTCTCTGTATCAGATGAGGTGTCTCTCTGTAACATATAGGTGTCTCTCTGTATCAGATGAGGTGTCTCTGTAACATATAGGTGTCTCTCTGTATCAGATGAGGTGTCTCTGTAACATATAGGTGTCTCTCTGTATCAGATGAGGTGTCACTATGTAACATATAGGTGTCACTCTGTATCAGATGAGGTGTCACTATGTAACATATAGGTGTCACTCTGTATCAGATGAGGTGTCTCTGTAACATATAGGTGTCACTATGTAACATATAGGTGTCACTCTGTATCAGATGAGGTGTCACTCTGTATCAGATGAGGTGTCACTATGTAACATATAGGTGTCTCTCTGTATCAGATGAGGTGTATCAGTAACATATAGGTGTCTCTCTGTATCAGATGAGGTGTCACTATGTAACATATAGGTGTCACTCTGTATCAGATGAGGTGTCTCTCTGTAACATATAGGTGTCACTCTGTATCAGATGAAGTGTCTCTGTAACATATAGGTGTCTCTCTGTATCAGATGAGGTGTCACTATGTAACATATAGGTGTCACTCTGTATCAGATGAGGTGTATCTGTAACATATAGGTGTCTCTCTGTATCAGATGAGGTGTCACTATGTAATATATAGGTGTCTCTCTGTATCAGATGAGGTGTATCTGTAACATATAGGTGTCTCTCTGTATCAGATGAGGTGTATCTGTAACATATAGGTGTCACTCTGTATCAGATGAGATGTCACTATGTAACATATAGGTGTCTCTCTGTATCAGATGAGGTGTATCTGTAACATATAGGTGTCTCTCTTTATCAGATGAGGTGTCTCTCTGTAACATATAGGTGTCTCTGTATCAGATGAGGTGTCTCTCTGTAACATATAGGTGTCTCTGTATCAGATGAGGTGTCTCTCTGTAACATATAGGTGTCTCTGTATCAGATGAGGTGTCTCTCTGTAACATATAGGTGTCTCTGTATCAGATGAGGTGTCTCTCTGTAACATATAGGTGTCTCTGTATCAGATGAGGTGTCTCTCTGTAACATATAGGTGTCTCTGTATCAGATGAGGTGTCTCTCTGTAACATATAGGTGTCTCTGTATCAGATCAGGTGTCTCTCTGTAACATATAGGTGTCTCTGTATCAGATGAGGTGTCTCTCTGTAACATATAGGTGTCTCTGTATCAGATGAGGTGTCTCTCTGTAACATATAGGTGTCTCTGTATCAGATGAGGTGTCTCTCTGTAACATATAGGTGTCTCTGTATCAGATGAGGTGTCTCTCTGTAACATATAGGTGTCTCTCTGTATCAGATGAGGTGTCTCTCTGTAACATATAGGTGTCTCTGTATCAGATGAGGTGTCTCTCTGTAACATATATGTGTCACTCTGTATCAGATGAGATGTCACTATGTAACATATAGGTGTCACTCTGTATCAGATTAGGTGTCTCTCTGTAACATATAGGTGTCACTCTGTATCAGATGAAGTGTCTCTGTAACATATAGGTGTCTCTCTGTATCAGATGAGGTGTCACTATGTAACATATAGGTGTCACTCTGTATCAGATGAGGTGTATCTGTAACATATAGGTGTCTCTCTGTATCAGATGAGGTGTCACTATGTAATATATAGGTGTCTCTCTGTATCAGATGAGGTGTATCTGTAACATATAGGTGTCTCTCTGTATCAGATGAGGTGTATCTGTAACATATAGGTGTCACTCTGTATCAGATGAGATGTCACTATGTAACATATAGGTGTCTCTCTGTATCAGATGAGGTGTATCTGTAACATATAGGTGTCTCTCTGTATCAGATGAGGTGTCTCTCTGTAACATATAGGTGTCTCTGTATCAGATGAGGTGTCTCTCTGTAACATATAGGTGTCTCTGTATCAGATGAGGTGTCTCTCTGTAACATATAGGTGTCTCTGTATCAGATGAGGTGTCTCTCTGTAACATATAGGTGTCTCTGTATCAGATGAGGTGTCTCTCTGTAACATATAGGTGTCTCTGTATCAGATGAGGTGTCTCTCTGTAACATATAGGTGTCTCTGTATCAGATGAGGTGTCTCTCTGTAACATATAGGTGTCTCTGTATCAGATGAGGTGTCTCTCTGTAACATATAGGTGTCTCTGTATCAGATGAGGTGTCTCTCTGTAACATATAGGTGTCTCTGTATCAGATGAGGTGTCTCTCTGTAACATATAGGTGTCTCTCTGTATCAGATGTGGTGTCTCTCTGTAACATATAGGTGTCTCTGTATCAGATGAGGTGTCACTATGTAACATATAGGTGTCTCTCTGTATCAGATGAGGTGTATCTGTAACATATAGGTGTCACTCTGTATCAGATGAGATGTCACTATGTAACATATAGGTGTCACTCTGTATCAGATGAGGTGTCTCTCTGTAACATATAGGTGTCACTCTGTATCAGATGAAGTGTCTCTGTAACATATAGGTGTCTCTCTGTATCAGATGAGGTGTCACTATGTAACATATAGGTGTCACTCTGTATCAGATGAGGTGTATCTGTAACATATAGGTGTCTCTCTGTATCAGATGAGGTGTCACTATGTAATATATAGGTGTCTCTCTGTATCAGATGAGGTGTATCTGTAACATATAGGTGTCTCTCTGTATCAGATGAGGTGTATCTGTAACATATAGGTGTCACTCTGTATCAGATGAGATGTCACTATGTAACATATAGGTGTCTCTCTGTATCAGATGAGGTGTATCTGTAACATATAGGTGTCTCTCTGTATCAGATGAGGTGTCTCTCTGTAACATATAGGTGTCTCTGTATCAGATGAGGTGTCTCTCTGTAACATATAGGTGTCTCTGTATCAGATGAGGTGTCTCTCTGTAACATATAGGTGTCTCTGTATCAGATGAGGTGTCTCTCTGTAACATATAGGTGTCTCTGTATCAGATGAGGTGTCTCTCTGTAACATATAGGTGTCTCTGTATCAGATGAGGTGTCTCTCTGTAACATATAGGTGTCTCTGTATCAGATGAGGTGTCTCTCTGTAACATATAGGTGTCTCTGTATCAGATGAGGTGTCTCTCTGTAACATATAGGTGTCTCTGTATCAGATGAGGTGTCTCTCTGTAACATATAGGTGTCTCTGTATCAGATGAGGTGTATCTGTGACATAAAGGTGTCACTCTGTATCAGATGAGGTGTATCTGTAACATATAGGTGTCTCTGTATCAGATGAGGTGTCTCTCTGTAACATATATGTGTCACTCTGTGCTGCTAGCTGTCTGTGTCTAGGCTGCAACCCCTGACCCTTATCTCTGCTGATTTTCTATGGGATGTGACAGTGCAGGTTTATGTGCATATCACACCCTCTAATTGCTACAGGAAAAGCAGGTTTTGGGAGAGGGATTTGGAAAACAACATTTATAAATGGGAACTGCCCCCCCCCCCCTTGCTGGGCCCAAATCCAGCAAAGGAAACGTGTGAAAGTAAAGTACAATAACCTCATTACAGCATAATAATGCCCACTTGCCCTTAGTATGCTCCTATACTAAAGCCTAAATAGGGAGATTAACCCCTTAAATCACCACTCATTGCTCAGCTGTGCAAACAATTGGAGCATTTAAACATAGAGGTGCAATCAAACTGCTCAGGCACTGGTAATACAGTTGTCAGTACATGAGAGGCACTGGTAATACAGCTGTCAGTACATGAGAGGCACTGGTAATACAGCTGTCAGTACATGAGAGGCACTGGTAATACAGCTGTCAGTACATGAGAGGCACTGGTAATACACCTGTCAGTACATGAGAGGCACTGGTAATACAGCTGTCAGTACATGAGAGGCACTGGTAATACAGCTGTCAGTACATGAGAGGCACTGGTAATACAGTTGTCAGTACATGAGAGGCACTGGTAATACAGCTGTCAGTACATGAGAGGCACTGGTAATACACCTGTCAGTACATGAGAGGCACTGGTAATACAGCTGTCAGTACATGAGAGGCACTGGTAATACACCTGTCAGTACATGAGAGGCACTGGTAATACAGCTGTCAGTACATGAGAGGCACTGGTAATACAGCTGTCAGTACATGAGAGGCACTGGTAATACAGCTGTCAGTACATGAGAGGCACTGATAATACAGCTGTCAGTACATGAGAGGCACTGGTAATACAGCTGTCAGTACATGAGAGGCACTGGTAATACAGCTGTCAGTACATGAGAGGCACTGATAATACAGCTGTCAGTACATGAGAGGCACTGGTAATACAGCTGTCAGTACATGAGAGGCACTGGTAATACAGCTGTCAGTACATGAGAGGCACTGGTAATACAGCTGTCAGTACAAGAGAGGCACTGGTAATACAGCTGTCAGTACATGAGAGGCACTGGTAATACAGCTGTCAGTACATGAGAGGCACTGGTAATACAGCTGTCAGTACATGAGAGGCATTGGTAATACAGCTGTCAGTACATGAGAGGCACTGGTAATACAGTTGTCAGTACATGAGAGGCACTGGTAATACAGCTGTCAGTACATGAGAGGCACTGGTAATACAGCTGTCAGTACATGAGAGGCACTGGTAATACAGCTGTCAGTACATGAGAGGCACTGGTAATACAGCTGTCAGTACATGAGAGGCACTGGTAATACAGCTGTCAGTACATGAGAGGCACTGGTAATACAGCTGTCAGTACATGAGAGGCACTGGTAATACAGCTGTCAGTACATGAGAGGCACTGGTAATACAGCTGTCAGTACATGAGAGGTACTGGTAATACAGCTGTCAGTACATGAGAGGCACTGATAATACAGTTGTCAGTACATGAGAGGCACTGGTAATACAGCTGTCAGTACATGAGAGGCACTGGTAATACAGCTGTCAGTACATGAGAGGCACTGGTAATACAGCTGTCAGTACATGAGAGGCACTGGTAATACAGCTGTCAGTACATGAGAGGCACTGGTAATACAGCTGTCAGTACATGAGAGGCACTGGTAATACAGCTGTCAGTACATGAGAGGCACTGGTAATACAGCTGTCAGTACATGAGAGAGCACTGGTAATACAGCTGTCAGTACATGAGAGGCACTGGTAATACAGCTGTCAGTACATGAGAGGCACTGGTAATACAGCTGTCAGTACATGAGAGGGCACTGGTAATACAGCTGTCAGTACATGAGAGGCACTGGTAATACAGCTGTCAGTACATAAGAGGCACTGGTAATACAGCTGTCAGTACAAGAGAGGCACTGGTAATACAGCTGTCAGTACAGGATAGGGCACTGGTAATACAGCTGTCAGTACATGAGAGGGCACTGGTAATACAGCCTAATATAACTGAGATAAGGGGCAGTCTGCAGAGGCTTAGATACAGGGTAATCACAGAGGTAAAAAGTATATTATAAATAACTGAGATAAGTAGCAGTCTGCAGAGGCTTAGATAAAAGGTTATCACAGAGGTAAAATGTATATTAATATAACTGAGATAAGGGGCAGTCTGCAGAGGCTTAGATACAGGGTTATCACATAGGTAAATAGTATATTAATATAACTGAGATAACGAGTAGTCTGCAGAGGCTTAGATACAGGGTTATCACATAGGTAAATAGTATATTAATATAACTGAGATAAGGGGCAGTCTGCAGAGGCTTAGATAGAAGGTAATCACAGAGGTATAAAGTATATTAATATTACTGAGATAAGGAGCAGTCTGCAGAGGCTTAGATTCAGGGTAATCACAGAGGTAAAAAGTATATTAATATAACTGAGATAAGTAGCAGTCTGCAGAGGGTTAGACACAAGGTAATCACAGAGGTAAAAAGTATATTAATATAATTGAGAAAAGGAGCAGTCTGCAGAGGCTAAGATACCAGGTAATCACAGAGGTAAAAAGTATATTAATATAACTGAGATAAGTAGCAGTCTGCAGAGGGTTAGACACAAGGTAATCACAGAGGTAAAAAGTATATTAATATAATTGAGAAAAGGAGCAGTCTGCAGAGGCTAAGATACCAGGTAATCACAGAGGTAAAAAGTATATTAATATAACTGAGATAAGTAGCAGTCTGCAGAGGCTTAGATACCAGGAAATCACAGAGGTAAAAAGTGTATTAATATAACTGAGATAAGGAGTAGTCTGCAGAGGCTTAGATACAAGGTAATCACAGAGGTAAAAAGTGTATTAATATAACGAGATAAGGAGCAGTTTGCAGAGGCTTAGATACCGGGTTATCACAGTGGTAAATAGTGTATTAATATAACTGAGATAAGGAGCAGTCTGCAGAGGCTTAGATGCAAGGTAATCACAGAGGTAAAAAGTATATTAATATAACTGAGATAAGGAGCAGTCTGCAGAGGATTAGATACAAGGTAATCACATAGGTAAAAAGTGGGTAAAAAGTATATTAATATAACTGAGATAAGGAGCAGTCTGCAGAGGATTAGATACAAGGTAATCACAGAGGTAAAAAGAGTATTAATATATCTGAGATAAGGGGACAGTCTGCAGAGGCTTAGATACAAGGTAATCACAGAGGTAAAAAGTATATTAATATAAATAAGGTAAGAAGCAGTCTGCAGAGGCTTACATACAAGGTAATTACAGAGGTAAAAAGTATATTAATATAACTGAGATAAGAAGCAGTCTGCAGAGAGTTAGATACAGGGTAATCACAGAGATAAAACGTATATTAATATAACTGAAATAATGGGGCACTCTGCAGAGGCTTAGATACAAGGTGATCACAGAGGTAAAAAGTATATTAATATATCCGAGATAAGGGGCAGTCTGCAGAGGCTTAGATACAGGTTAATCACAAAGGTAAAAAGAATATTAATATAAATGAGATAAGGAGCAGACTGCAGAGGCTTAGATACCGAGTAATCACAGAGGTAAAAAGTATATTAATATAACTGAGATAAGGGGCAATCTGCAGAGCCTTAGATACAGGGTAATCACAGAGGTAAAAGGTATATTAATATATCTGAGATAAGGGGGCAGTCTGCAGAGGCTTAGATACAGGGTAATCACAGAGGTAAAAAATATATTAATATAACTGAGATAAGGGGAAGTCTGCGGAGGCTTAGATACAGTGTAATCACAGAGGTAAAAAGTATATTAATATAACTGAGATAAGGGACAGTCTGCAGAGGCTTAGATACAAGTTTATCACATAGGTAAAAAGTATATTAATATAACTGAGATAAGGAGCAGTCTGCAGAGGCTTAGATACAGGGTAATCACAGAGGTAAATAGTATATTAAAATAACTGAGATAAGGAACAGTCTGCAGAGGGTTAGATACAGGGTAATCACAGGGGTAAAAAGTATATTAATATAACTGAGATAAGGAGCTTAGATACAAGGTAATCACGGAGGTAAAAAGTATATTAATATAACTGAGATAAGGTACAGTCTGCAGAGGCTTAGATACAAGTTAATCACATAGGTAAAAAGTATATTAATATAACTGAGATAAGGAGCAGTCTGCAGAGGCTTAGATACAGGGTAATCACAGAGGTAAATAGTATATTAAAATAACTGAGATAAGGAACAGTCTGCAGAGGATTAGATACAGGGTAATCACAGGGGTAAAAAGTATATTAATATAACTGAGATAAGGAGCTTAGATACAAGCTAATCACGGAGGTAAAAAGTATATTAATATAACTGAGATAAGGGACAGTCTGCAGAGGCTTAGATACAAGTTAATCACATAGGTAAAAAGTATATTAATATAACTGAGATAAGGAGCAGTCTGCAGAGGCTTAGATACAGGGTAATCACAGAGGTAAATAGTATATTAAAATAACTGAGATAAGGAACAGTCTTCAGAGGGTTAGATACAGGGTAATCACAGGGGTAAAAAGTATATTAATATATCTGAGATAATGACCAGTTTGGAGAGGCTTAGATACAGGGTTATCAGAGAGGTAAATAGTATATTAATATAACTGAGATAAGGAGCAGTCTGCAGAGGCTTAGATACAAGGTAATCACAGAGGTAAAAAGTATATTAATATAACTGAGATAAGGAGCAGTTTGCAGAGGGTTAGATACAAGGTAATCACAGAGGTAAAAAGTATATTAATATACCTGAGATAAGGGACCAGTCTGCAGAGGCTTAGATACAAGGTAATCACAGAGGTAAAAAGTATATTTATATAACTGAGATAAGGGGCAGTCTGCAGGGGGCTTAGATACAAGGTAATCACAGAGATAAAAATTATATTAATATAACTGAGATAAGGAGCAGTCTGCAGAGGGTTAGATACAGGGTAATCACATAGGTAAAAAGTATATTAATATAACTGAGATAAGGAGCAGTCTGCAGAGGCTTAGATACAAGGTAATCACAGAAGTAAAAAGTATATTATTATAACTGAGATAAGGAGCAGTCTGCAGAGGCTTAGATACAAGGTAATCACAGAGATAAAAAGTATATTAATATAACTGAAATAAGGGGGCAGTCTGCAGAGGCTTAGATACAAGGTGATCTCAGAGGTAAAAAGTATATTAATATAACTGAGATAAGGGGCAGTCTGCAGAGGGTTAGATACAAGGTAATCACAGAGCTAAAAAGTATATTAATATAACTGAGATAAGGGGCAGTCTGCAGAGGGTTAGCTACAAGGTAATCACAGAGGTAAAAAGTATATTAATATAACTGAGATAAGGGAGCAGTCTGCAGAGGCTTAGATACAGGGTAATCACAAAGTTAAAAAGTATATTAATATATCCAAGATAAGGGGCAGTCTGCAGAGGCTTACATACAAGGTAATCACAGAGATAAAAAGTGTAATAATATAACTGAGATAAGGAGCAGTCTGCAGATGGCTTAGATACCGAGTAATCACAGAGGTAAAACAGAATTTATGCTTACCTGATAAATTACTTTCTCCAACGGTGTGTCCGGTCCACAGCGTCATCCTTAGTTGTGGGGATATTCTCTTCCCCAACAGGAAATGGCAAAGAGCCCAGCAAAGCTGGTCACATGATCCCTCCTAGGCTTCGCCTACCCCAGTCATTCGACCGACGTAAAGGAGGAATATGCATAGGAGAAATCATATGATACCGTGGTGACTGTAGTTAGAGAAAATAATTCATCAGACCTGATTAAAAAAACCAGGGCGGGCCGTGGACCGGACACACCGTTGGAGAAAGTAATTTATCAGGTAAGCATAAATTCTATTTTCTCCAACATAGGTGTGTCCGGTCCACGGCGTCATCCTTACTTGTGGGAACCAATACCAAAGCTTTAGGACACGGATGATGGGAGGGAGCAAATCAGGTCACCTAGATGGAAGGCACCACGGCTTGCAAAACCTTTCTCCCAAAAATAGCCTCAGAAGAAGCAAAAGTATCAAATTTGTAAAATTTGGTAAAAGTGTGCAGTGAAGACCAAGTCGCTGCCTTACATATCTGATCAACAGAAGCCTCGTTCTTGAAGGCCCATGTGGAAGCCACAGCCCTAGTGGAGTGAGCTGTGATTCTTTCAGGAGGCTGCCGTCCAGCAGTCTCATAAGCCAATCGGATGATGCTTTTAAGCCAAAAAGAGAGAGAGGTAGAAGTTGCTTTTTGACCTCTCCTTTTACCAGAATAAACAACAAACAAAGAAGATGTTTGTCTGAAATCCTTTGTAGCCTCTAAATAGAATTTTAGAGCACGAACTACATCCAAATTGTGTAACAAACGTTCCTTCTTTGAAACTGGATTCGGACACAAAGAAGGCACAACTATCTCCTGGTTAATGTTTTTGTTAGAAACAACTTTCGGAAGAAAACCAGGTTTAGTACGCAAAACCACCTTATCTGCATGGAACACCAGATAAGGAGGAGAACACTGCAGAGCAGATAACTCTGAAACTCTTCTAGCAGAAGAAATTGCAACCAAAAACAAAACTTTCCAAGATAGTAACTTAATATCTACGGAATGTAAGGGTTCAAATGGAACCCCTTGAAGAACTGAAAGAACTAAATTGAGACTCCAAGGAGGAGTCAAAGGTTTGTAAACAGGCTTGATTCTAACCAGAGCCTGAACAAAAGCTTGAACATCTGGCACAGCCGCCAGTTTTTTGTGAAGTAAAACAGATAAAGCAGAAATCTGTCCCTTCAAAGAACTTGCAGATAATCCTTTCTCCAAACCCTCCTGTAGAAAGGATAGAATCTTAGGAATTTTTATCTTGTTCCATGGGAATCCTTTAGATTCACACCAACAAATATATTTTTTCCATATTTTATGGTAAATTTTCCTAGTTACAGGCTTTCTAGCCTGAACAAGAGTATCAATGACAGAATCTGAAAACCCACGCTTTGATAAAATCAAGCGTTCAATCTCCAAGCAGTCAGTTGGAGTGAAGCCAGATTCGGATGTTCGAATGGACCTTGAACAAGAAGGTCCTGTCTCAAAGGTAGCTTCCATGGTGGAGCCGATGACATATTCACCAGGTCTGCATACCAAGTTCTGCGTGGCCACGCAGGAGCTATCAAGATCACCGAAGCCCTCTCCTGATTGATCTTGGCTACCAGCCTGGGAATGAGAGGGAACGGTGGGAATACATAAGCTAGGTTGAAGGTCCAAGGCGCTATCAGTGCATCTACTAGAGTCGCCCTGGGATCCCTGGATCTGGACCCGTAGCAAGGAACCTTGAAGTTCTGACGAGACGCCATCAGGTCCATGTCTGGAATGCCCCATAATTGAGTTATTTGGGCAAAGATTTCCGGATGGAGTTCCCACTCCCCCGGATGGAAAGTCTGACGACTCAGAAAATCCGCTTCCCAATTTTCCACTCCTGGGATGTGGATTGCAGACAAGTGGCAGGAGTGATTCCCCGCCCATTGAATTATTTTGGTCACTTCCTCCATCGCCAGGGAACTCCTTGTTCCCCCCTGATGGTTGATATATGCAACAGTCGTCATGTTGTCTGATTGAAACCTTATGAATTTGGCCTCTGCTAGTTGAGGCCAAGCTTTGAGAGCATTGAATATCGCTCACAGTTCCAGAATGTTTATCGGGAGAAGAGATTCTTCCCGAGACCATAGACCCTGAGCTTTCAGGGGTTCCCAGACCGCGCCCCAGCCCACCAGACTGGCGTCGGTCGTGACAATGACCCACTCTGGTCTGCGGAAGCTCATTCCCTGTGACAGGTTGTCCAGGTTCAGCCACCAACGGAGTGAATCTCTGGTTCTTTGATCTACTTGGATCGTCGGAGACAAGTCTGTATAATCCCCATTCCACTGTCTGAGCATGCACAGTTGTAATGGTCTTAGATGAATTCGTGCAAAAGGAACTATGTCCATTGCCGCAACCATCAAACCTATTACTTCCATGCACTGCGCTATGGAAGGAAGAAGAACAGAATGAAGTACTTGACAAGAGCTTAGAAGTTTTGACTTTCTGGCCTCTGTCAGAAAAATCTTCATTTCTAAGGAGTCTATTATTGTTCCCAAGAAGGGAACTCTTGTTGACGGGGACAGAGAACTTTTTTCTATGTTCACTTTCCACCCGTGAGATCTGAGAAAGGCTAGGACAATGTCCGTATGAGCCTTTGCTTTTGACAGAGACGACGCTTGAATCAGTATGTCGTCCAAGTAAGGTACTACTGCAATGCCCCTTGGTCTTAGCACCGCTAGAAGGGACCCTAGTACCTTTGTGAAAATCCTTGGAGCAGTGGCTAATCCGAATGGAAGTGCCACAAACTGGTAATGCTTGTCCAGAAAGGCGAACCTTAGGAACCGATGATGTTCCTTGTGGATAGGAATATGTAGATACGCATCCTTTAAATCCACCGTGGTCATGAATTGACCTTCCTGGATGGTAGGAAGAATTGTTCGAATGGTTTCCATCTTGAACGATGGAACCCTGAGAAATTTGTTTAGAATCTTGAGATCTAAAATTGGTCTGAATGTTCCTTCTTTTATGGGAACTATGAACAGATTGGAGTAAAACCCCATCCCTTGTTCTCCTAATGGAACAGGATGAATCACTCCCATTCTTAACAGGTCTTCTACACAATGTAAGAATGCCTGTCTTTTTATTTGGGTTGAAGACAATTGAGACCTGTGGAACCTCCCCCTTGGGGGTAGTTCCTTGAATTCCAGGAGATAACCTTGAGAAACTATTTCTAGCGCCCAAGGATCCTGAACATCTCTTGCCCAAGCCTGAGCAAAGAGAGAGAGTCTGCCCCCCACCAGATCCGGTCCCGGATCGGGGGCCAACACTTCATGCTGTTTTAGTAGCAGTGGCAGGTTTCTTGGCCTGCTTACCCTTGTTCCAGCCTTGCATCGGTCTCCAGGCTGGTTTGTTTTGAGAACTATTACCCTCTTGCTTAGAGGGTGTAGAATTTGAGGCTGGTCCGTTTCTGCGAAAGGGACGAAAATTTGGCTTATTTTTAGCCTTAAAAGACCTATCCTGAGGAAGGGCGTGGCCCTTTCCCCCAGTGATGTCTGAAATAATCTCTTTCAAGTCAGGGCCAAACAGCGTTTTACCTTTGAAAGGGATGTTAAGCAATTTGTTCTTGGAGGACACATCCGCTGACCAAGACTTTAGCCAAAGCGCTCTGCGCGCCACAATAGCAAAACCTGAATTTTTCGCCGCTAATCTAGCTAATTGCAAAGTGGCGTCTAAGATAAAAGAGTTAGCCAATTTAAGTGCTTGAACTCTGTCCATAACCTCCTCATACGAAGAGTCTTTATTGAGCGACTTTTCTAGTTCTTCGAACCAGAAACACGCTGCTGTAGTGACAGGAACAATGCATGAAATTGGTTGTAGAAGGTAACCTTGCTGAACAAACATCTTTTTAAGCAAACCCTCTAATTTTTTATCCATAGGATCTTTGAAAGCACAACTATCTTCTATAGGGATAGTAGTGCGTTTGTTTAGAGTAGAAACCGCCCCCTCGACCTTGGGGACTGTCTGCCATAAGTCCTTTCTGGGGTCGACCATAGGAAATAATTTTTTAAATATAGGGGGAGGAACAAAAGGTATGCTGGGCCTTTCCCATTCCTTATTTACAATGTCCGCCACCCGCTTGGGTATAGGAAAAGCATCGGGGGGCACCGGGACCTCTAGGAACTTGTCCATCTTACATAATTTCTCTGGAATGACCAAATTGTCACAATCATCCAGAGTAGATAACACCTCCTTAAGCAGAGCGCGGAGATGTTCTAATTTAAATTTAAAAGTAATAACATCAGGTTCAGCTTGTTGAGAAATTTTTCCTGAATCTGATATTTCTCCCTCAGACAAAACCTCCCTCCTGGCCCCTTCAGATTGGTGTGAGGGTATGTCAGAACCATTATCATCAGCGTCCTCATGCTCTTCAGTATCTAAAACAGAGCAATCGCGCTTTCTCTGATAAGTGGGCATTTTGGACAAAATGTTTTTAATAGAATTATCCATTACAGCCGTTAATTGTTGCATAGTAAGAAGGATTGGCGCACTAGATGTACTAGGGGCCTCTTGTGTGGGCAAGACTGGTGTAGACACAGAAGGGGATGATGCAGTACCATGCTTACTCCCCTCGCTTGAGAAACATATAGAAACATAGATATTGACGGCAGATAAGAGCCATAGGCCCAGCAAGTCTGCCCCACCTTACCTAACAGTATAAACTTATCTAGTTCGTAGGATAGCCCTATGCTTGTCCCATGCATTTTTAAAGTCCCCCACAGTGTTTGTTGCTACTACCTCTTGAGGAAGTTTATTCCATAAATCAATCACTCTTTCTGTAAAGAAGTGCTTCCTCAAATTACTCCTGAATCTACTACCCTTTAGCTTGAGCTCATGACCCCTTGTTCTTGAATTTTCCATTTTATGTAAAATACCCACAGCCTCAGTTTTACTAAACCCTTTAATGTACTTGAAAGTTGCTATCATATCACCTCTTTCCCTTCTCTCCTCTAAGCTATACATATTTAGGTCATTGAGCCTATCCTGGTAAGTTTTATTTTTTAGACCATGTACCATTTTGGTAGCCCTCCTTTGCACAGATTCAAGTTTGTTAATATCCTTCTGAAGATATGGCCTCCAGAACTGCACACAATACTCAAGATGATGCCTAACTAATGATCTATAAAGTGGCATAAGAACCTTACTATTTCTGCTGCAAATACCTCTACCAATACATCCAAGCATTCTGCTAGCCTTACTCGCTGCCTTACTACATTGTTTACTAAGTTTTAAATCATCTGAAATAATAATTCCCAAGTCCTGTTCCTCGTCTGTAACAGTCAGTAAAGTGTCATTGAGTCTGTAATTAACATTTGGATTTTTCTTCCCTAAATGCATTATTTTACACTTTGCTGTGTTAAACTTTAGATCCCAGTCGTTTGTCCAATCCTCCAATTGTTGTATATCACTTCTCATTTTGTCTACCCCCCCTGGAACATCCACTCTGTTGCAAATTTTTGTATCATCTGCAAAGAGACATACTTTCCCCTGTAGCCCTTTGCTGATATCGCAGATAAATATGTTAAACAAAACAGGCCCCAGAACTGACCCCTGAGGAACACCACTAGTAACAGCCCCCTCTGCTGAATGAACTCCATTTACTAAGACACTTTGTTTTCTGTCCTTAAGCCAGCATTCCACCCAGTTCACAATTTTTGAATCTAGACCAAGGAGATATAGTTTGTGAATAAGTTTATTGTGTGGGACGGTGTCAAATGCTTTGCTGAAATCTAGATATGCTACATCAACTGCTCCTCCCTTGTCTAATACTTTTGTTACATAATCAAAGAAGTCAATTAGATTAGTCTGACATGATCTCCCTGAAGTAAAACCATGCTGATTTTGGTCCTCTAAATTGTTTGTCTTTATGTAAGTCATAATTCTTTCCTTTAAGAGGCTTTCCATTAATTTCCCTACTACTGAAGTTAAACTAACTGGCCTGTAGTTGCCAGATTCTTCTCTACTGCCCTTTTTATGAAGAGGTATTACATTTGCTATTCTCCAATCATCTGGGACAGCTCCTGTTAATAGTGACTGATTAAACAGATCAGTTAATGGGACAGTTAGCACTGAACGAAGTTCTTTTAAAACCCTTGGATGAATATTATCAGGACCCACTGCCTTTGTAACATTTATTTTTGATAATGCTAACAAAACCTCATCCTCTGTAAAAAGATTACTGTTAAGCTTGTTTCTATTTTGCATAGCATCCCTTAATGTAGACATTGTATCTTCACAATCTTTAGTGAAAACAGAACAGAAGTAATCATTGAGACAGTCTGCAATCTGCTTATCTCCTTCTATTATTCTACCATCAACTGATTTCAATTTTACTATTCCTACCTTATTTTTTCTTCTTTCACTGATATATCTAAAGAATGTTTTGTCCCCATGTTTTACTGACTGTGCTATCTTCTCTTCTGCATCAGCTTTAACCTTCCTAATTAACTGCTTAGTCTTTTTTTGTTGGAGTCTCCATATTTTCATATCATCATCTGCTTGTGTGTGTCTGTAATTTTTATAAGCTATCTTTTTTGTCTTTACAGCATGTGCTACTTCTTTGGAAAACCAAATTGGTTTCCGCTTTCTTTTACTTTTACAGACATGTCTAATACAGTGTGCGGTTGCATCTAAAATGGCACCTTTCACAAATTCCCACTGTTCTTGAACCCCTGTAATAAGATTTTTCCCCTTTAAATAGTTTTTTAGGTATTCTCCCATTAATGAAAAATCTGCCGTCCTAAAGTCTAAAACTTTTGTTTTAGTCTGGGTGTACAGTTCCTGAACATGAATACTAAACCAAACAGATTGATGATCACTGGAATCATTTTGGGCAACATCATTATCAGTGGCATCATTGTCCCTACTTTGTTTGGACACTATGTCACATTCATCACATATATTTAAATGGGGAGGAACCTTGGCTTCCAAACATACAGAACATCGTCTATCTGATGGTTCAGACATGTTAACAGGCATAAACGTGATAACAAAGCACAAAAAACGTTTTAAAACAAAACCGTTACTGTCACTTTAAATTTTAAACTGAACACACTTTATTACTGAATATGTGAAAAAGTATGAAGGAATTGTTCAAAATTCACCAAAATTTCACCACAGTGTCTTAAAGCCTTAAAAGTATTGCACACCAAATTTGAAAGCTTTAACTCTTAAAATAACGGAACCGGAGCTGTTTTTACATTTAACCCCTATACAGTCCCTGGTATCTGCTTTGCTGAGACCCAACCAAGCCCAGAGGGGAATAACGATACCAAATGACGCCTTCAATAAGCTTTTTCAGTGGTTCTTAGCTCCTCACACATGCATCTGCATGCCTTGCTTTCCAAAAACAACTGCGCATTAATGGCGCGAAAATGAGGCTCTGCCTATGACTAGAAAAGGCCCCCAGTGAAAAAAGGTGTCCAATACAGTGCCTGCCGTTTTTTTAACACATCCCCAAGATTAAAAGAACTATTTATAGTTATAATCCACTAAATATACTTATAAAGTAATCGTTTTAGCCCAGAAAAATGTCTACCAGTCTTTAAAGCCCTTGTGAAGCCCTTTATTCTTATACTAAACTAAGAAAATGGCTTACCGGTTCCCATAGGGAAAATGACAGCTTCCAGCATTACCAAGTCTTGTTAGAAATGTGTCATACCTCAAGCAGCAAAAGTCTGCCCACTGTTTCCCCCAACTGAAGTTAATTCATCTCAACAGTCCTGTGTGGAAACAGCCATCGATTTTAGTAACGGTTGCTAAAATCATTTTCCTCTTACAAACAGAAATCTTCATCTCTTTTCTGTTTCAGAGTAAATAGTACATACCAGCACTATTTTAAAATAACAAACTCTTGATTGAAGAATAAAAACTACATTTAAACACCAAAAAACTCTTAGCCATCTCCGTGGAGATGTTGCCTGTGCAACGGCAAAGAGAATGACTGGGGTAGGCGGAGCCTAGGAGGGATCATGTGACCAGCTTTGCTGGGCTCTTTGCCATTTCCTGTTGGGGAAGAGAATATCCCCACAAGTAAGGATGACGCTGTGGACCGGACACACCTATGTTGGAGAAAAAGTATATTAATATAACTGAGATAATGAGCAATCTGCAGAGCCTTAGATACAGGGTAATCACAGAGGTAAAAGGTATATTAATATATCTGAGATAAGGGGGCAGTCTGCAGAGGCTTAGATACAGGGTAATCACAGAGGTAAAAAGTATATTAATATAACTGAGATAAGGGGCAGTCTGCAGAGGCTTAGATACAAGGTAATTATATAGGTAAAATGTATATTAATATAACTGAGATAAGGAGCAGTCTGCATAGACTTAGATACAGGGTAATCACAGAAGTAAAAAGTATATTGAAATAATTGAGATACGGAGCAGTCTGCAGAGGGTTAGATACAGGGTAATCACATAGGTAAAAAGTATATTAATTTAACTGAGATAAGGAGCAGTCTGCAGAGGCTTAGATACAAGGTAATCACGGAGGTAAAAAGTATATTAATATAAGTGAGATAAGGAGCAGTTTGCAGAGGGTTAGATACAGGGTAATCACAGAGGTAAAACGTATATTAATATAACTGAGATAAGGAACAGTCTGCAGAGGGTTAGATACAAGGTAATCACAGAGGTAAATAGTATATTAATATAACTGAGATAAGGAGCAGTCTGCAGAGGCTTAGATACAAGGTAATCACAGAGGTAAAAAGTATATTATTATAACTGAGATAAGGAGCAGTCTGCAGAGGCTTAGATACAAGGTAATCACAGAGGTAAAAAGTATATTTATATAACTGAGATAAGGGGCAGTCTGCAGGGGCTTAGATACAAGGTAATCACAGAGTTAAAAATTATATTAATATAACTGAGATAAGGAGCAGTCTGCAGAGGGTTAGATACAGGGTAATCACATAGGTAAAAAGTATATTAATATAACTGAGATAAGGAGCAGTCTGCAGAGGCTTAGATAAAAGGTAATCACAGAGATAAAAAGTATATTAATATAACTGTAATAAGGGGGCAGTCTGCAGAGGCTTAGATACAAGGTGATCACAGAGGTAAAAAGTATATGAATATAACTGAGATAAGGGGCAGTCTGCAGAGGGTTAGATACAAGGTAATCACAGAAGTAAAAAGTATATTAATATAACTGAGATAAGGGGCAGTCTGCAGAGGGTTAGATACAAGGTAATCACAGAGGTAAAAAGTATATTAATATAACTGGGATAAGGGAGCAGTCTGCAGAGGCTTAGATACAAGGTAATCACAGAGGTAAAAAGTATATTAATATAACTGAGATAATGAGCAGTTTGCAGAGGCTTAGATACCGGGTTATCACAGAGGTAAATAGTGTATTAATATAACTGAGATAAGGAGCAGTCTGCAGAGGCTTAGATGCAAGGTAATCACAGAGGTAAAAAGTATATTAATATAACTGAGATAAGGAGCAGTCTGCAGAGAATTAGATACAAGGTAATCACAGAGGTAAAAAGTGTATTAATATATCTGAGATAAGGGGACAGTCTGCAGAGGCTTAGATGCAAGGTAATCACAGAGGTAAAAAGTATATTAATATAACTGAGATAAGGGGCAGTCTGCAGAGGCTTAGATACAAGGTAATCACAGAGGTAAAAAGTATATTAATTTAACTGAGACAAGGAGCAGTCTGCAGAGGGTTAGATACAGGTTAATCACAAAGGTAAAAAGAATATTAATATAAATGAGATAAGGAGCAGACTGCAGAGGCTTAGATACCGAGTAATCACAGAGGTAAAAAGTATATTAATATAACTGAGATAAGGGGCAATCTGCAGAGCCTTAGATACAGGGTAATCACAGAGGTAAAAGGTATATTAATATATCTGAGAGAAGGGGGCAGTCTGCAGAGGCTTAGATACAGGGTAATCACAGAGGTAAAAAATAGATTAATATAACTGAGATAAGGGGAAGTCTGCGGAGGCTTAGATACAGTGTAATCACAGAGGTAAATAGGATATTAAAATAACTGAGATAAGGAGCAGTCTACAGAGGGTTAGATACAGGGTAATCACATAGGTAAAAGGTATATCAATATAACTGAGAAAAGGAGCAGTCTGCAGAGGCTTAGATACAGGGCAATCACAGAGGTAAATAGGATATTAAAATAACTGAGATAAGGAGCAGTCTACAGAGGGTTAGATACAGGGTAATCACATAGGTAAAAATTATATTAATATAACTGAGATAAGGAGCTTAGATACAAGGTAATCACGGAGGTAAAAAGTATATTAATATAACTGAGATAAGGGACAGTCTGCAGAGGCTTATATACAAGTTAATCACATAGGTAAAAAGTATATTAATATAACTGAGATAAAGAGCAGTCTGCAGAGGCTTAGATACAGGGTAATCACAGAGGTAAAAAATAGATTAATATAACTGAGATAAGGGGAAGTCTGCGGAGGCTTAGATACAGTGTAATCACAGAGGTAAAAAGTACATTAATATAACTGAGATAAGGGACAGTCTGCAGAGGCTTAGATACAAGTTTATCACATAGGTAAAAAGTATATTAATATAACTGAGAAAAGGAGCAGTCTGCAGAGGCTTAGATACAGGGTAATCACAGAGGTAAATAGGATATTAAAATAACTGAGATAAGGAGCAGACTACAGAGGGTTAGATACAGGGTAATCACAGAGGTAAAAAGTATATTAATATACCTGATATAAGGGAGCAGTCTGCAGAGGCTTAGATACAAGGTAATCACAGAGGTAAAAAGTATATTAATATAACTGAGATAAGGAGCAGTCTGCAGAGGCTTAGATACAAGGTAATCACAGAGGTAAAAAGTATATTTATATAACTGAGATAAGGGGCAGTCTGCAGGGGGCTTAGATACAAGTTAATCACATAGGTAAAAAGTATATTAATATAACTGAGATAAGGAGCAGTCTGCAGAGGCTTAGATACAAGGTAATCACAGAGGTAAAAAGTATATTAATATAACTGAGATAAGGGACAGTCTGCAGAGGCTTAGATACAAGTTAATCACAGAGGTAAAAAGTATATTAATATAACTGAGATAAGGAGCAGTCTGCAGAGGCTTAGATACAAGGTAATCACAGAGGTAAAAAGTATATTAATATAACTGAGATAAGGAGCAGTCTGCAGAGGGTTAGATACAAGGTAATCACAGAGGTAAAAAGTATATTTATATAACTGAGATAAGGGGCAGTCTGCAGGGGGCTTAGATACAAGGTAATCACAGAGATAAAAATTATATTAATATAACTGAGATAAGGAGCAGTCTGCAGAGGGTTAGATACAGGGTAATCACATAGGTAAAAAGTATATTAATATAACTGAGACAAGGAGCAGTCTGCAGAGGCTTAGATACAAGGTAATCACAGAAGTAAAAAGTATATTATTATAACTGAGATAAGGAGCAGTCTGCAGAGGCTTAGATACAAAGTAATCACAGAGATAAAAAGTATATTACTATAACTGAAATAAGGGGCAGTCTGCAGAGGCTTAGATACAAGGTGATCTCAGAGGTAAAAAGTATATTAATATAACTGAGATAAGGGGCAGTCTGCATAGGGTTAGATACAAGGTAATCACAGAGCTAAAAAGTATATTAATATAACTGAGATAAGGGGCAGTCTGCAGAGGGTTAGCTACAAGGTAATCACAGAGGTAAAAAGAATATTAATATAACTGAGATAAGGGAGCAGTCTGCAGAGGCTTAGATACAGGGTAATCACAAAGTTAAAAAGTATATTAATTTATCCAAGATAAGGGGCAGTCTGCAGAGGCTTACATACAAGGTAATCACAGAGGTAAAAAGTGTAATAATATAACTGAGATAAGGAGCAGTCAGCAGAGGCTTAGATACCGAGTAATCACAGAGGTAAAAAGTATATTAATATAACTGAGATAATGAGCAATCTGCAGAGCCTTAGATACAGGGTAATCACAGAGGTAAAAGGTATATTAATATATCTGAGATAAGGGGGCAGTCTGCAGAGGCTTAGATACAGGGTAATCACAGAGGTAAAAAGTATATTAATATAACTGAGATAAGGGGCAGTCTGCGGAGGCTTAGATACAGTGTAATCACAGAGGTAAAAAGCATATTAATATAACTGAGATAAGGGACAGTCTGCAGAGGCTTAGATACAAGGTAATTACATAGGTAAAATGTATATTAATATTACTGAGATAAGGAGCAGTCTGCATAGACTTAGATACAGGGTAATCACAGAAGTAAAAAGTATATTGAAATAATTGAGATAAGGAGCAGTCTGCAGAGGGTTAGATACAGGGTAATCACATAGGTAAAAAGTATATTAATATAACTGAGATAAGGAGCAGTTTGCAGAGGGTTAGATACAAGGTAATCACAGAGGTAAAAAGTATATTAATATACCTGAGATAAGGGACCAGTCTGCAGAGGCTTAGATACAAGGTAATCACAGAGGTAAAAAGTATATTTATATAACTGAGATAAGGGGCAGTCTTCAGGGGGCTTAGATACAAGGTAATCACAGAGATAAAAATTATATTAATATAACTGAGATAAGGAGCAGTCTGCAGAGGGTTAGATACAGGGTAATCACATAGGTAAAAAGTATATTAATATAACTGAGATAAGGAGCAGTCTGCAGAGGCTTAGATACAAGGTAATCACAGAAGTAAAAAGTATATTATTATAACTGAGATAAGGAGCAGTCTGCAGAGGCTTAGATACAAGGTAATCACAGAGATAAAAAGTATATTAATATAACTGAAATAAGGGGGTAGTCTGCAGAGGCTTAGATACAAGGTGATCTCAGAGGTAAAAAGTATATTAATATAACTGAGATAAGGGGCAGTCTGCAGAGGCTTAGATACAAGGTAATCACAGAGCTAAAAAGTATATTAATATATCCAAGATAAGGGGCAGTCTGCAGAGGCTTACATACAAGGTAATCACAGAGATAAAAAGTGTAATAATATAACTGAGATAAGGAGCAGTCTGCAGATGGCTTAGATACCGAGTAATCACAGAGGTAAAAAGTATATTAATATAACTGAGATAATGAGCAATCTGCAGAGCCTTAGATACAGGGTAATCACAGAGGTAAAAGGTATATTAATATATCTGAGATAAGGGGGCAGTCTGCAGAGGCTTAGATACAGGGTAATCACAGAGGTAAAAAGTATATTAATATAACTGAGATAAGGGGCAGTCTGCAGAGGCTTAGATACAAGGTAATTATATAGGTAAAATGTATATTAATATAACTGAGATAAGGAGCAGTCTGCATAGACTTAGATACAGGGTAATCACAGAAGTAAAAAGTATATTGAAATAATTGAGATAAGGAGCAGTCTGCAGAGGGTTAGATACAGGGTAATCACATAGGTAAAAAGTATATTAATTTAACTGAGATAAGGAGCAGTCTGCAGAGGCTTAGATACAAGGTAATCACGGAGGTAAAAAGTATATTAATATAAGTGAGATAAGGAGCAGTTTGCAGAGGGTTAGATACAGGGTAATCACAGAGGTAAAACGTATATTAATATAACTGAGATAAGGAACAGTCTGCAGAGGGTTAGATACAAGGTAATCACAGAGGTAAATAGTATATTAATATAACTGAGATAAGGAGCAGTCTGCAGAGGCTTAGATACAAGGTAATCACAGAGGTAAAAAGTATATTATTATAAATGAGATAAGGAGCAGTCTGCAGAGGCTTAGATAGAAGGTAATCACAGGGGTAAAAAGTATATTAATATAACTGAGATAAGGAGCTTAGATACAAGCTAATCACGGAGGTAAAAAGTATATTAATATATCTGAGATAATGAGCAGTTTGCAGAGGCTTAGATACAGGGTTATCAGAGAGGTAAATAGTATATTAATATAACTGAGATAAGGAGCAGTCTGCAGAGGCTTAGATACATGGTAATCACAGAGGTAAAAAGTATATTAATATAACTGAGATAAGGAGCAGTTTGCAGAGGGTTAGATACAAGGTAATCACAGAGGTAAAAAGTATATTAATATACCTGAGATAAGGGACCAGTCTGCAGAGGCTTAGATACAAGGTAATCACAGAGGTAAAAAGTATATTTATATAACTGAGATAAGGGGCAGTCTGCAGGGGGCTTAGATACAAGGTAATCACAGAGATAAAAATTATATTAATATAACTGAGATAAGGAGCAGTCTGCAGAGGGTTAGATACAGGGTAATCACATAGGTAAAAAGTATATTAATATAACTGAGATAAGGAGCAGTCTGCAGAGGCTTAGATACAAGGTAATCACAGAAGTAAAAAGTATATTATTATAACTGAGATAAGGAGCAGTCTGCAGAGGCTTAGATACAAGGTAATCACAGAGATAAAAAGTATATTTATATAACTGAAATAAGGGGGCAGTCTGCAGAGGCTTAGATACAAGGTGATCTCAGAGGTAAAAAGTATATTAATATAACTGAGATAAGGGGCAGTCTGCAGAGGGTTAGCTACAAGGTAATCACAGAGTTAAAAAGTATATTAATATAACTGAGATAAGGGAGCAGTCTGCAGAGGCTTAGATACAGGGTAATCACAAAGTTAAAAAGTATATTAATATATCCAAGATAAGGGGCATTCTGCAGAGGCTTACATACAAGGTAATCACAGAGATAAAAAGTGTAATAATATAACTGAGATAAGGAGCAGTCTGCAGATGGCTTAGATACCGAGTAATCACAGAGGTAAAAAGTATATTAATATAACTGAGATAATGAGCAATCTGCAGAGCCTTAGATACAGGGTAATCACAGAGGTAAAAGGTATATTAATATAACTGAAATAAGGGGCAGTCTGCAGAGGCTTAGATACAGGGTAATCACAGAGGTAAA
The DNA here is from genome assembly GCF_027579735.1 of Bombina bombina. NCBI lineage: Eukaryota > Metazoa > Chordata > Amphibia > Anura > Bombinatoridae > Bombina > Bombina bombina. The sequence goes on along the minus strand of NC_069505.1, from coordinate 436,913,321 downwards.
AAGTATATTAATATAACTGAAATAAGGGGCAGTCTGCAGAGGCTTAGATACAAGGTAATTACATAGGTAAAATGTATATTAATATAACTGAGATAAGGAGCAGTCTGCATAGACTTAGATACAGGGTAATCACAGAAGTAAAAAGTATATTGAAATAATTGAGATAAGGAGCAGTCTGCAGAGGGTTAGATACAGGTTAATCACATAGGTAAAAAGTATATTAATTTAACTGAGATAAGGAGCAGTCTGCAGAGGGTTAGATACAAGGTAATCACGGAGGCAAAAAGTATATTAATATAGGTGAGATAAGGAGCAGTTTGCAGAGGGTTAGATACAGGGTAATCACAGAGGTAAAACGTATATTAATATAACTGAGATAAGGAACAGTCTGCAGAGGGTTAGATACAAGGTAATCACAGAGGTAAATAGTATATTAATATAACTGAGATAAGGAGCAGTCTGCAGAGGCTTAGATACAAGGTAATCACATAGGTAAAAAGTATATTAATATAACTGAGATAAGGAGCAGTCTGCAGAGGATTAGATAAAAGGTAATCACAGAGATAAAAAGTATATTAATATAACTGTAATAAGGGGGCAGTCTGCAGAGGCTTAGATACAAGGTGATCACAGAGGTAAAAAGTATATGAATATAACTGAGATAAGGGGCAGTCTGCAGAGGGTTAGATACAAGGTAATCACAGAAGTAAAAAGTATATTAATATAACTGAGATAAGGGGCAGTCTGCAGAGGGTTAGATACAAGGTAATCACAGAGGTAAAAAGTATATTAATATAACTGGGATAAGGGAGCAGTCTGCAGAGGCTTAGATACAAGGTAATCACAGAGGTAAAAAGTATATTAATATAACTGAGATAAGGAGCAGTTTGCAGAGGCTTAGATACCGGGTTATCACAGAGGTAAATAGTGTATTAATATAACTGAGATAAGGAGCAATCTGCAGAGGCTTAGATGCAAGGTAATCACAGAGGTAAAAGTATATTAATATAACTGAGATAAGGGGCAGTCTGCAGAGGCTTAGATACAAGGTAATCACAGAGGTAAAAAGTATATTAATTTAACTGAGATAAGTAGCAGTCTGCAGAGGCTTAGATACAGGTTAATCACAAAGCTAAAAAGAATATTAATATAAATGAGATAAGGAGCAGACTGCAGAGGCTTAGATACCGAGTAATCACAGAGGTAAAAAGTATATTAATATAACTGAGATAAGGGGCAATCTGCAGAGCCTTAGATACAGGGTAATCACAGAGGTAAAAGGTATATTAATATAACTGAGAAAAGGAGCAGTCTGCAGAGGCTTAGATACAGGGCAATCACAGAGGTAAATAGGATATTAAAATAACTGAGATAAGGAGCAGTCTACAGAGGGTAGGATACAAGGTAATCACATAGGTAAAAATTATATTAATATAACTGAGATAAGGAGCTTAGATACAAGGTAATCACGGAGGTAAAAAGTATATTAATATAACTGAGATAAGGGACAGTCTGCAGAGGCTTAGATACAAGTTAATCACATAGGTAAAAAGTATATTAATATAACTGAGATAAAGAGCAGTCTGCAGAGGCTTAGATACAGGGTAATCACAGAGGTAAAAAATAGATTAATATAACTGAGATAAGGGGAAGTCTGCGGAGGCTTAGATACAGTGTAATCACAGAGGTAAAAAGTACATTAATATAACTGAGATAAGGGACAGTCTGCAGAGGCTTAGATACAAGTTTATCACATAGGTAAAAAGTATATTAATATAACTGAGAAAAGGAGCAGTCTGCAGAGGCTTAGATACAGGGTAATCACAGAGGTAAATAGGATATTAAAATAACTGAGATAAGGAGCAGTCTACAGAGGGTTAGATACAGGGTAATCACAGAGGTAAAAAGTATATTAATATACCTGATATAAGGGAGCAGTCTGCAGAGGCTTAGATACAAGGTAATCACAGAGGTAAAAAGTATATTTATATAACTGAGATAAGGGGCAGTCTGCAGGGGGCTTAGATACAAGTTAATCACATAGGTAAAAAGTATATTAATATAACTGAGATAAGGAGCAGTCTGCAGAGGCTTAGATACAAGGTAATCACAGAGGTAAAAAGTATATTAATATAACTGAGATAAGGGACAGTCTGCAGAGGCTTAGATACAAGGTAATCACATAGGTAAAAAGTATATTAATATAACTGAGATAAGGAGCAGTCTGCAGAGGCTTAGATACAAGGTAATCACAGAGGTAAAAAGTATATTAATATAACTGAGATAAGGAGCAGTCTGCAGAGGGTTAGATACAAGGTGATCTCAGAGGTAAAAAGTATATTAATATAACCGAGATAAGGGGCAGTCTGCATAGGGTTAGATACAAGGTAATCACAGAGCTAAAAAGTATATTAATATAACTGAGATAAGGGGCAGTCTGCAGAGGGTTAGCTACAAGGTAATCACAGAGGTAAAAAGTATATTAATATAACTGAGATAAGGGAGCAGTCTGCAGAGGCTTAGATACAGGGTAATCACAAAGTTAAAAAGTATATTAATTTATCCAAGATAAGGGGCAGTCTGCAGAGGCTTACATACAAGGTAATCACAGAGGTAAAAAGTGTAATAATATAACTGAGATAAGGAGCAGTCAGCAGAGGCTTAGATACCGAGTAATCACAGAGGTAAAAAGTATATTAATATAACTGAGATAATGAGCAATCTGCAGAGCCTTAGATACAGGGTAATCAGAGAGGTAAAAGGTATATTAATATATCTGAGATAAGGGGGCAGTCTGCAGAGGCTTAGATACAGGGTAATCACAGAAGTAAAAAGTATATTAATATAACTGAGATAAGGGGCAGTCTGCGGAGGCTTAGATACAGTGTAATCACAGAGGTAAAAAGCATATTAATATAACTGAGATAAGGGACAGTCTGCAGAGGCTTAGATACAAGGTAATTACATAGGTAAAATGTATATTAATATAACTGAGATAAGGAGCAGTCTGCATAGACTTAGATACAGGGTAATCACAGAAGTAAAAAGTATATTGAAATAATTGAGATAAGGAGCAGTCTGCAGAGGGTTAGATACAGGGTAATCACATAGGTAAAAAGTATATTAATTTAACTGAGATAAGGAGCAGTCTGCAGAGGGTTAGATACAGGGTAATCAAAGAGGTAAAAAGTATATTAATATAACTGAGATAAGGAACAGTCTGCAGAGGGTTAGATACAAGGTAATCACAGAGGTAAATAGTATATTAATATAACTGAGATAAGGAGCAGTCTGCAGAGGCTTAGATACAAGGTAATCACAGAGATAAAAAGTATATTAATATAACTGAGATAAGGGGCAGTCTGCAGAGGGTTAGATACAAGGTAATCACAGAGGTAAAAAGTATATTAATATAACTGAGATAAGGGAGCAGTCTGCAGAGGCTTAGATATAGGCTAATCACAAAGGTAAAAAGTAAATTAATATATCTGAGATAAGGGGTAGTCTGCAGAGGCTTAGATACAAGTAATCACAGAGGTAGAAAGTATATTAATATAACTGAGATAAGGAGCAGTCTGCAGAAGCTTAGATACAGGGTAATCACAAAGGTAAAAAGTATATTAATATAAATGAGATAAGGAGCAGTCTGCAGAGGCTTAGATACAAGGAAATCACAGAGGTAAAAAGTATATTAATAAAACTGAGATAAGGAACAGTCTGCAGAGGCTTAGATACAGGGTAATCACAGAGGTAAAAAGTATATCAGTGTAACTCAGATAAGGAGCAGTCTGCAGACTGTTAGATACAAGGTAATCACAGAGGTAAAAGGTATATTAATATAACTGAGATAAGGGGCAGTCTGCGGAGGCTTAGATACAGTGTAATCACAGAGTTAAAAAGTATATTAATAAAACTGAGAAAATGAGCAGTCTGCAGAGGCTTAGATACAGGGTAATCACAGAGGTAAAAAATATATTAGTGTAACTGTGATAAGGAGAAGTCTGCAGAGGGTTAGATACAGGGTAATCACAGAGGTAAAAGGTATATTAATATAACTGAGATAAGGAGCAGTCTGCAGATGGTTAGATACAAGGTAATCACAGAGGTAAAAATTATATTAATATACCTGAGATAAGGGAGCAGTCTGCAGAGGCTTAGATACAAGGTAATCACAGAGGTAAAAAGTATATTTATATAACTGAGATAAGGGGCAGTCTGCAGGGGCTTAGATACAAGGTAATCACAGAGTTAAAAATTATATTAATATAACTGAGATAAGGAGCAGTCTGCAGAGGGTTAGATACAGGGTAATCACATAGTTAAAAAGTATATTAATATAACTGAGATAAGGAGCAGTCTGCAGATGCTTAGATACAAGGTAATCACAGAGATAAAAAGTATATTAATATAACTGTAATAAGGGGGCAGTCTGCAGAGGCTTAGATACAAGGTGATCACAGAGGTAAAAAGTATATGAATATAACTGAGATAAGGGGCAGTCTGCAGAGGGTTAGATACAAGGTAATCACATAGGTAAAAAGTATATTAATATAACTGAGATAAGGGGCAGTCTGCAGAGGGTTAGATACAAGGTAATCACAGAGGTAAAAAAGTATATTAATATAAATGAGATAAGGAACAGTCTGCAGAGGCTTAGATACCGAGTAATCACAGAGGTAAATAGTATATTAATATAACTGAAATAAGGGGCAATCTGCAGAGGCTTAGATACAGGGTAATCACTGACGTAAAATGTATATTAATATATCTGAGATAAGGGACAGTCTGCAGAGGCTTAGATACAAGGTAATCACAGAGTTAAAAAGTATATTAATAAAACTGAGATAAGGAGCAGTCTGCAGAGGCTTAGATACAGGGTTATCACAGAGGTAAAAAGTATATCAGTGTAACTGAGATAAGGAGCAGTCTGCAGAGGGTTAGATACAGGGTAATCACAGAGGTAAAAGGTATATTAATATAACTGAGATAAGGGGCAGTCTGCGGAGGCTTAGATACAGTGTAATCACAGAGGAAAAAAGTATATTAATAAAACTGAGATAAGGGGCAGTCTGCAGAGGCTTAGATACAGGGTAATCACAGAGGAAAAAAGTATATTAGTGAAACTAAGATAAGGATCAGTCTGCAGAGGGTTAGATACAGGGTAATCACAGAGGTAAAAGGTATATTAATATAACTGAGATAAGGAGCAGTCTGCAGAGGCTTAGATACAAGGTAATCACAGAGGTAAAAAGTAGATTTATATAACTGAGATAAAGGGTAGTGTGCAGAGGATAAGATACAAGGTAATCACAGAGTTAAAAATTATATTAATATAACTGAGATAAGGAGCAGTCTGCAGAGGGTTAGATACAGGGTAATCACATAGATAAAAAGTATATTAATATAACTGAGATAAGGAGCAGTCTGCAAAGGCTTAGATACAAGGTAATCCCAGAGATAAAAAGTATATTAATATAACTGTAATAAGGGGGCAGTCTGCAGAGGCTTAGATACAAGGTGATCACAAAGGTAAAAAGTATATTAATATATCCAAGAAAAGGGGCAGTCTGCAGAGGCTTAGATACAAGGTAATCACAGAGCTAAAAAGTATATTAATATAACTGAGATAAGGGGCAGTCTGCAGAGGGTTAGATACAGGGTAATCACAGAGGTAAAACGTATATTAATATAATTGAGATAAGGAACAGTCTGCAGAGGGTTAGATACAAGGTAATCACAGAGGTAAAAGGTATATTATTATAACTGAGATAAGGAGCAGTCTGCAGAGGGTTAGATACAAGGTAATCACAGAGGTAAAAAGTATATTAATATAACTGAGATAAGGGAACAGTCTGCAGAGGCTTAGATACAGGGTAATCACAAAGGTAAAAAGTATATTAATATATCCAAGATAAGGGGCAGTCTGCAGAGGCTTAGATACAAGGTAATCACAGAGGTAAAAGGTGTAATAATATAACTGAGATAAGGAGCAGTCTGCAGAGGCTTAGATACAGGGTAATCACAAAGGTAAAAAGTATATTAGTATAAATGAGATAAGGAGCAGTCTGCAGAGGTTTAGATACCGAGTAATCACAGAGGTAAAAAGTATATTAATATAACTGAGATAATGAGCAATCTGCAGAGCCTTAGATACAGGGTAATCACAGAGGTAAAACGTATATTAATATAACTTAGATAAGGGGCAGTCTGCAGAGGGTTAGATACAAGGTAATCACAGAGCTAAAAAGTATATTAATATAACTGAGATAAGGGAGCAGACTGCAGAGGCTTAGATACAGGGTAATCACAAAGGTAAAAAGTATATTAATATATCCAAGATAAGGGGCAGTCTGCAGAGGCTTAGATACAAGGTAATCACAGAGGTAAAAAGTGTAATAATATAACTGAGATAAGGAGCAGTCTGCAGAGGCTTAGATACAGGGTAATCACAGAGGTAAAAAGTATATTAATATAACTGAGATAAGGAGCAGTCTGCAGAGGCTTAGATACCGAGTAATCACAGAGGTAAAAAGTATATTAATATAACTGAGATAATGAGCAATCTGCAGAGCCTTAGATACAGGGTAATCACAGAGGTAAAAGGTATATTAATATATCTGAGATAAGGGGGCAGTCTGCAGAGGCTTAGATACAGGGTTATCACAGAGGTAAAAAGTATATTAAGATAACTGAGATAAGGGACAGTCTGCAGAGGCTTAGATACAAGGTAATTACATAGGTAAAATGTATATTAATATAACTGAGATAAGGAGCAGTCTGCATAGACTTAGATACAGGGTAATCACAGAAGTAAAAAGTATATTGAAATAATTGAGATAAGGAGCAGTCTGCAGAGGGTTAGATACAGGGTAATGAGATAGGTAAAAAGTATATTAATTTAACAGAGATAAGGAGCAGTCTGCAGAGGCTTAGATACAAGGTAATCACGGAGGTAAAAAGTATATTAATATAAGTGAGATAAGGATCAGTCTGCAGAGGGTTAGATACAGGGTAATCACAGAGGTAAAAAGTATATTAATATAACTTAGATAAGGAACAGTCTGCAGAGGGTTAGATACAAGGTAATCACAGAGGTAAAAAGTATATTATTATAACTGAGATAAGGAGCAGTCTGCAGAGGGTTAGATACAAGGTAATCACAGAGGTAAAAAGTATATTAATATAAGTGAGATAAGAAGCAGTCTGCAGAGGGTTAGATACAGGGTGATCACAGAGGTAAATAGTATATTAATATAACTGAGATAAGGAGCAGTCTGCAGAGGGTTAGATACAAGGTAATCACAGAGGTAAAAAGTATATTAATATAACTGAGATAAGGGGCAGTTTGCAGAGGGTTAGATACAAGGTAATCACAGAGGTAAAATGTATATTAATATAACTGAGATAAGGGAGCAGTCTGCAGAGGCTTAGATACAGGGCAATCACAAAGGTAAAAAGTGTATTACTATATCTGAGATAAGGGGCAGTCTGCAGAGGCTTAGATACAAGTAATCACAGAGGTAGAAAGTATACTAATATAACTGAGATAAGGAGCAGTCTGCAGAGGCTTAGATACAGGGTAATCACAAAGGTAAAAAGTATATTAATATAAATGAGATAAGGAGCAGTCTGCAGAGGCTTAGATACCGAGTAATCAAAGAGGTAAAAAGTATATTAATATATCTGAGATAAGGGACAGTCTGCAGAGGCTTAGATACAAGGAAATCACAGAGGTAAAAAGTATATTAATAAAACTGAGATAAGGAACAGTCTGCAGAGGCTTAGATACAGGGTAATCACAGAGGTAAAAAGTATATCAGTGTAACTGAGATAAGGAGCAGTCTGCAGACTGTTAGATACAGGGTAATCACAGAGGTAAAAGGTATATTAATATAACTGAGATAAGGTGCAGTCTGCGGAGGCTTAGATACAGTGTAATCACAGAGGTAAAAAGTATATTAATAAAACTGAGAAAAGGAGCAGTCTGCAGAGGCTTAGATACAGGGTAATCACAGAAGTAAAAAGTATATTAGTGTAACTGAGATAAGGAGCAGTCTGCAGAGGGTTAGATACAGGGTAATCACAGAGGTAAAAGGTATATTAATATAACTGAGATAAGGAGCAGTCTGCAGAGGGTTAGATACAAGGTAATCACAGAGGTAAAAATTATATTAATATACCTGGAGATAAGGGAGCAGTCTGCAGAGGCTTAGATACAAGGTAATCACAGAGGTAAAAAGCATATTTATATAACTGAGATAAGGGGCAGTCTGCAGGGGCTTAGATACAAGGTAATCACAGAGTTAAAAAATTATATTAATATAACTGAGATAAGGATCAGTCTGCAGAGGCTTATATACAAGGTAATCACAGAGATAAAAAGTATATTAATATAACTGTAATAAGGGGGCAGTCTGCAGAGGCTTAGATACAAGGTGATCACAGAGGTAAAAAGTATATGAATATAACTGAGATAATGGGCAGTCTGCAGAGGGTTAGATACAAGGTAATCACATAGGTAAAAAGTATATTAATATAACTGAGATAAGGGGCAGTCTGCAGAGGGTTAGATACAAGGTAATCACAGAGGTAAAAAGTATATTAATATAACTGGGATAAGGGAGCAGTCTGCAGAGGCTTAGATACAGGGTAATCACAAAGGTAAAAAGTATATTAATATATCTGAGATAAGGGGCAGTCTGCAGAGGCTTAGATACAAGGTAATAACAGAGGTTAAAAGTATATTAATATAAACTGAGATAAGGAGCAGTTTGCTGAGTCTTAGATAAAGGGTAATCCCAGAGGTAAAAAGTATATTAATATAACTGAGATAAGGAGCAGTCTGCAGTGTCTTAGATACAGGGTAATCACAAAGCTAAAAGGATATTAATATAAATTATATAAGGGGCAGTCTGCAGAGGCTTAGATACAAGGTAATCACAGAGGTAAAAAGTATATTAATATAACTGAGATAAGGAACAGTAAGCAGAGGCTTAGATACAGGGTAATCACAGAGGTAAAATATATATTTATTTAACTGAGATAAGGAGCAGTCTGCAGAGGGTTAGATACAGGGTAATCACAGAGGTAAAAAGTATATTAATATAACTGAGATAAGGAGCAGTCTGCAGAGGCTTAGATACATGGTAATCACATAGGTAAAAAGTATATTAAAATAACTGAGATAAGGAGCAGTCTGCAGAGGCTTAGATACAGGGTAATCACAGAGGTAAAAAGTATTTTAATATAACTGAGATAAGGAGCAGTCTGCAGATGGTTAGATACAGGGTAATCACAGAGGTAAATAGTATATTAATATAACTGAGATAAGGAGCAGTCTGCAGAGGCTTAGATACAAGGTAATCACAGAGGTAAAAAGTATATTAATATAACTGAGATAAGGGGCAATCTGCTGAGGCTTAGATACAGGGTAATCGCAGAGGTAAAAAGTATATTAATATAACTGAGATAAGGAGCAGTCTGCAGAGGGTTAGATACAGTGTAATCACAGAGGTAAAAAGTCTATTAATATACCTGAGATAAGCAGCAGTCTGCAGAGGGTTAGATACAAGGTAATCACAGAGGTAAAAAGTATATTATTATAACTGAGATAAGGAGCAGTCTGCAGAGGGTTAGATACAAGGTAATCACAGAGGTAAAAAGTATATTAATATAAGTGAGATAAGAAGCAGTCTGCAGAGGGTTAGATACAGGGTGATCACAGAGGTAAATAGTATATTAATATAACTGAGATAAGGAGCAGTCTGCAGAGGGTTAGATACAAGGTAATCACAGAGGTAAAAAGTATATTAATATAACTGAGATAAGGGGCAGTTTGCAGAGGGTTAGATACAAGGTAATCACAGAGGTAAAATGTATATTAATATAACTGAGATAAGGGAGCAGTCTGCAGAGGCTTAGATACAGGGCAATCACAAAGGTAAAAAGTGTATTACTATATCTGAGATAAGGGGCAGTCTGCAGAGGCTTAGATACAAGTAATCACAGAGGTAGAAAGTATACTAATATAACTGAGATAAGGAGCAGTCTGCAGAGGCTTAGATACAGGGTAATCACAAAGGTAAAAAGTATATTAATATAAATGAGATAAGGAGCAGTCTGCAGAGGCTTAGATACCGAGTAATCAAAGAGGTAAAAAGTATATTAATATATCTGAGATAAGGGACAGTCTGCAGAGGCTTAGATACAAGGAAATCACAGAGGTAAAAAGTATATTAATAAAACTGAGATAAGGAACAGTCTGCAGAGGCTTAGATACAGGGTAATCACAGAGGTAAAAAGTATATCAGTGTAACTGAGATAAGGAGCAGTCTGCAGACTGTTAGATACAGGGTAATCACAGAGGTAAAAGGTATATTAATATAACTGAGATAAGGTGCAGTCTGCGGAGGCTTAGATACAGTGTAATCACAGAGGTAAAAAGTATATTAATAAAACTGAGAAAAGGAGCAGTCTGCAGAGGCTTAGATACAGGGTAATCACAGAAGTAAAAAGTATATTAGTGTAACTGAGATAAGGAGCAGTCTGCAGAGGGTTAGATACAGGGTAATCACAGAGGTAAAAGGTATATTAATATAACTGAGATAAGGAGCAGTCTGCAGAGGGTTAGATACAAGGTAATCACAGAGGTAAAAATTATATTAATATACCTGGAGATAAGGGAGCAGTCTGCAGAGGCTTAGATACAAGGTAATCACAGAGGTAAAAAGCATATTTATATAACTGAGATAAGGGGCAGTCTGCAGGGGCTTAGATACAAGGTAATCACAGAGTTAAAAAATTATATTAATATAACTGAGATAAGGATCAGTCTGCAGAGGCTTATATACAAGGTAATCACAGAGATAAAAAGTATATTAATATAACTGTAATAAGGGGGCAGTCTGCAGAGGCTTAGATACAAGGTGATCACAGAGGTAAAAAGTATATGAATATAACTGAGATAATGGGCAGTCTGCAGAGGGTTAGATACAAGGTAATCACATAGGTAAAAAGTATATTAATATAACTGAGATAAGGGGCAGTCTGCAGAGGGTTAGATACAAGGTAATCACAGAGGTAAAAAGTATATTAATATAACTGGGATAAGGGAGCAGTCTGCAGAGGCTTAGATACAGGGTAATCACAAAGGTAAAAAGTATATTAATATATCTGAGATAAGGGGCAGTCTGCAGAGGCTTAGATACAAGGTAATAACAGAGGTTAAAAGTATATTAATATAAACTGAGATAAGGAGCAGTTTGCTGAGTCTTAGATAAAGGGTAATCCCAGAGGTAAAAAGTATATTAATATAACTGAGATAAGGAGCAGTCTGCAGTGTCTTAGATACAGGGTAATCACAAAGCTAAAAGGATATTAATATAAATTATATAAGGGGCAGTCTGCAGAGGCTTAGATACAAGGTAATCACAGAGGTAAAAAGTATATTAATATAACTGAGATAAGGAACAGTAAGCAGAGGCTTAGATACAGGGTAATCACAGAGGTAAAATATATATTTATTTAACTGAGATAAGGAGCAGTCTGCAGAGGGTTAGATACAGGGTAATCACAGAGGTAAAAAGTATATTAATATAACTGAGATAAGGAGCAGTCTGCAGAGGCTTAGATACATGGTAATCACATAGGTAAAAAGTATATTAAAATAACTGAGATAAGGAGCAGTCTGCAGAGGCTTAGATACAGGGTAATCACAGAGGTAAAAAGTATTTTAATATAACTGAGATAAGGAGCAGTCTGCAGATGGTTAGATACAGGGTAATCACAGAGGTAAATAGTATATTAATATAACTGAGATAAGGAGCAGTCTGCAGAGGCTTAGATACAAGGTAATCACAGAGGTAAAAAGTATATTAATATAACTGAGATAAGGGGCAATCTGCTGAGGCTTAGATACAGGGTAATCGCAGAGGTAAAAAGTATATTAATATAACTGAGATAAGGAGCAGTCTGCAGAGGGTTAGATACAGTGTAATCACAGAGGTAAAAAGTCTATTAATATACCTGAGATAAGCAGCAGTCTGCAGAGTTTTAGATACAGGGTAATCACAGAGGTAAACAGTGTATTAATATAACTGAGATAAGGAAGCAGTCTGCAGAGTCTTAGATACAGGGTAATCACAGAGGTAAAAAGTATATTTATATAACTGAGATAAGGAGCAGTATGCAGAGGCTTAGATACAAGGTAATCACAGAGATAAAAAGTATATTAATATAACTGAGATAAGGGACAGTCTGCAGGGGCTTAGATAAAAGGTAATTACAGTGGTAAAAAGTATATTAATATAACTGAGATAAGGAGCAGTCTGCAGAGGCTTAGATACAGGGTATTCAGAGAGGTAAAAAGTATATTAATATAACTGAGATAAGGAGCAGTCTGCAGAAGCTTAGATACAGGGTAATCACAGAGGTAAAAAGTATATTATTATAACTGAGATAAGGAGCAGTCTGCAGAGGCTTAGATACAAGGGTAATCAGAGGTAAAAAGTATATTAATATAACTGAGATAAGGTGCAGTCTGCAGAGGCATAGATACAAGGTAATCACAGAGGTAAAAAGTTTATTAATATAACTGAGATAAGGAGCGGTCTGCAGAGGGTTAGATACAAGGTAATCACAGGGGTAAAATGTGTTTTAAAATAACTGAGATAAGGGGCAGTCTGCAGAGGGTTAGATACACAGTAATTACAGTGGTCAAAAGTATATTAATATACCTGAGATAAGGGGCAGTCTGCAGAGGCTTAGATACAAGGTAATCCCAGAGGTAAAAAGTATATTAATATAACTGAGATAAGGGGCAGTCTGCAGAGGCTTAGATACAGGGTAATCACAGAGGTAAAAGTATTTTAATATAACTGAGATAAGGGGCAGTCTGCAGAGGCTTAGATACAGGGTTATCACAGAGGTAAATAGTATAATAATATAACTGAGATAATTAGCAGTATCCAGAGGCTTAGATACAGGGTAATCACAGAGGTAAATAGTATATTAATATAACTGAGATAAGGAGCAGTCTGCAGAGGCTTAGATACAAGGTAATCACAGAGGTAAAATGTTTATTAATATAACTGAGATAAGGAGCAGTCTACAGAGGCTTAGATACAAGGTAATCACAGAGGTAAAATGTATATTAATATAACTGAGATAAGGAGCAGTCTGCAGAGGCTTAGATAAAGGGTAATCACAGAGGTAAAAATTATATTAATATAACTGAGATAAGGGGCAGTCTGCAGAGGGTTAGATACAAGGTATTAACAGAAGTAAAAAGTATATTAATATAACTGAGATAATGGGCAGTTTGCAGAGGCTTAGATACAATGTAATCACAGAGATAAAAAGTATATTAATATAACTGAGATAAGGGGTATTCTGCAGAAGCTTAGATACAGGGTAATCACAGAGGTAAACTGTATATTAATATAACTGAGATAAGGGGTAGTCTGCAGAGGGTTAGATACAAGATAATCGGAGGTAAAAAGTATATTAATATTACAGTGTTGGTTATGCAAAACTGGGGAATGGTAAATAAAGGGATTATCTATCTTGTTAAACAATAACATTTAAGGTGTTTACTATCCCTTTAATCATTGCTTTGTATGGCTGAGGGATACATATAGGCTTATACGTAAATGATTAGGCAGAATGTCTATGCCTAGAGCAGCGCTACAAACCTATACATCCTATGTATTTATATAACCTCTACAGTTACACAGCAGGAATTCTGCCTCATGTCATATTTTCCCTATAGCAATATGATCACCCTCTACAGCAGCTTCCTATAAATGCTGTCACCCGGAGACAGCACCCTGCAACATGAAACTTCCCCTGCATGCACAAGCCTCATGAGAGCGCTCCCTTACAAAGTGCCTGTATAACAATCCATGGCTGTGGGACAGTGCTGCCATCTTGTGGCCACAACACTAACTGTCCCTCTTAAGCATTGCGTATTACTAGTGCTTCACTAACTAGCATTTCCTAACCCATAATCCTGTACTTTTATGTACACTGATTAAATAAATAGGGGGCCTCTTGCACTGCTTTTACAGACAATACACAAAATGCTACATTTCTTTGTCTCTGCAGATTCTTTATTTAATGAGAGATGCATTTGTGAACATCACTCACTGCTGACATAAATGTTACTGAACACTTTTATAATCTTACAAAATAAGTAGACAGGTTATTACATCACAAAATATATGTAGCATCTGCAAATATTACCCAGTGTCTGCATCAAAAGGGTTAAAAAACGTGGGTCCATTTTATTTTTTGGTAAATTCCCATTTTCCATTAGTCTTTAGCCCAGAGGTAGAGGAAAACAAACACAAAAACATAATTTATGCTTACCTGATAAATTTATTTCTCTTGTGGTGTATCCAGTCCACGAATCATCCATTACTTGTGGGATATTCTCCTTCACAACAGGAAGCTGCAAGAGGATCACCCACAGCAGAGCTGTCTATATAGCTCCTCCCCTAACTGCCACTACCTGTCAGTCGACCGAAGACAAGCAAGAGAAAGGAGAAACTATAGGGTGCAGTGGTGACTGTAGTTTAAAAATAAAAAACACCTGCCTTAAAATGACAGGGCGGGCCGTGGACTGGATACACCACAAGATAAATAAATTTATCAGGTAAGCATAAATTATGTTTTCTCTTGTAAGGTGTATCCAGTCCACGGATCATCCATTACTTGTGGGATACCAATACCAAAGCTATAGGACACGGATGAAGGGAGGGACAAGGCAGGCGCTTAAACAGAAGGCACCACTGCCTGCAAGACCTTTCTCCCAAAAATAGCCTCAGACGAAGCAAAAGTATCAAATTTTAAAAACCCATGTGGAAGCTACCGCTTTAGTAGAATGAGATGCAATCCTTTCAGGAGGCTGCTGGCCAGCAGTCTCATATGCTAAGCATATTATACTCCTTAGCCAAAAGAAAGAGAGGTTGGCGAAGCCTTTTGGCCTCTCCTCTGTCCAGAGTAGACAACAAACAATGCAGATGTTTGACGAAAATCTTTAGTAGCTTTTAAATAACACTTTAAAGCATGTACCACGTCAAGATTGTGTAAAAGACGTTCCTTCTTTAAAGAAGGATTAGGACACAGTGACGGAACAACAATCTCCTGATTGATATTCTTATTAGATACCACCTTAGGTAAAAAACCAGGTTTGGTACATAACACTACCTTATCTGCATGAAAAATGAGATAAGAGGAATCACATTGTAAAGCAGATAACTCCGAAACTCTTCGAGCCGAGGAGATAGCTACTAAAAACAGAACCTTCCAGGATAAGAGCTTAATATTCATGGAATGAAAAGGTTCAAACGGAACCCCTTGAAGAACCTTAAGAACTAAATTTAAGCTCCAAGGCGGAGCAACAGGTTTAAACACAGGCTTGATTCTGACTAAAGCCTGACAAAACGCCTGCACGTTTGGAACCTCAGCCAGACGTTTGTGCAAAAGAATAGACAGAGCAGAAATCTGTCCTTTTAAGGAACTAGCTGACAAACCCTTCTCCAATCCTTCTTGGAGAAAAGATAATATCCTAGGAATCCTGACCTTACTCCATGAGTAACCCTTGGATTCACACCAATGAAGATATTTACTTGTATATGGGGTATTTTGAACACCTCCAACTCTTTGGGGGTGGGCTGGCCCTTGAGGACAAAGTAGTTGTATACGGTAGATTCATAGATGACCTGATCATGATTTATAGGAAAAATACAGAACTTACTATTCAGGAGATCATTGATCATTTCAACAATAATACACTGAACCTGACTTTCACGCATCAAAATAATGATCACATCATTAACTTTTTAGAACTTACATTAGAACATAATAGTGAAGGAGAAATAACAACTAGTACCTTTAGGAAACCACTGTTGAGAAATACGATACTAAGAGCAGACTCCTGCCACGCCCCCCCCCCACACACAAAGAGGCATTCCTAAGGGCCAATATCTCAGGCTGCGGAGAAACTGCAGTTCCCTGAAGCTATACATCAAACAAGCAGATGAACTTACTAATCGATTAGTAGCTAGAGGTTACAAAAGAAGTCTCCTTCTCAAAGTGAAATACCAAGTGATGAGAATGGACAGGTCACTACTACTAAACAGTAAAGCAGCTAATAGCACATCCAACAGTCATAATAAGGACATTACTAGATCCACATCTAAAGAAGACATATGCTTTGTTACCAGCTATAGCAACCAATTTTACAATATCACTAGAATCATTAAGAAATACTTAACTGTACTTAATAGTGACATCATCTTGAGAGATAAACTACAGAGACACATTAGATTTGTAGCCAAAAGAGCACCAACAATACGAGACAAGGTCACACAAAAGTTCCATCATAAAATTCCACCAACTACCAATTGGCTGACTCCAACCAAAGGCAACTATAGATGTGGCCATGTACCTTGCAAAAGTTGTAAATATACTGATAAAAGCTTCACCTTTATCTCCTCACAGACACACAAATCATACCAGATAACCACCAGAATGGACTGTACATCAACATACATCATTTATTTAATCACATGCTCACTCTGTCAACAACAATATGTAGGAATTACGACACGCCCTCTAAAAGACCGCATAAGAGAACATCTCTTGTCAATAGAAGAAGAATTCCCTAGAACACCTGTGGCAAAACATTTTCACACACATGCACAAAAACTGACCCATTTCACATTTAAAGCAATAGAACACATAATTAGCAATCCGCTAGGGGGTGACAGAAACAAAACACTCTCTAAAAGAGAAGTATATTGGATTTTTATGTTACAAACTAGGGTACCCCAGGGCATGAACAAAAGATATGATGTGAATTTATATATAGAATAAACAGGATCCCTCCCATTCAGTTACTTTTTAGCTTAAAAATCTCCATACAAAAGAAGACAAAAAAGACAAAGAAAGACAAAGAGATAAACAACAGAGATTAATAAGACATCCACCAAGGAATATAACTATTCAAATGTGATTCAAACCAAGTCTGACTTGTCCCTCCTCTAATAATTAAAAAAAGCAAGGTTTGTCTTAAGTTTTATACACTTATGATTTTACTATGTTGATCCATTAGTTATTACCCCCTTTTCTGTAGTGTAGCCATCTTATAGCTGGTTAGGTAGGCAACATACACCAGCTCCCCCTAAGAGTAAGAATCATTTGGAGTCATTCTCCCTCTCTATTGTATATATAATTATTTTAGAGAGGATCAGTACACTGAGGCTTATTCATCCACCCACCAAATACAGTGGAGTACATTCAACAGCCACATGCTACTTAGGGGCCACATCAAAATAGAGAAGTATATACATCCCTCCCTTGTAGATCCAAAATGTGGTATTCACATATATATATACATCTATATATATTTTTGTATATGGGGTTATAGAATGTTATTAATACTTGTAACTAATTGATACTTTATACACACCATGTGGACCCATTGAGGCCCACACATTGCTTTGTTTAGTATAGTATAGTTATAGCACTATCTCAGATTAAGGGGTCCTATTCAATTTGATGTTTGCAAAAATAACTCTGTTGTATTACTATAGCACAAAGTTGTCAGTAGATATACTAACAGTGAAATCATAACTGATGTTTAACACTTAACTAGCAAACTCAACATGTTTTCTTTTATTGTGACCCCTGCTAACATTACTATGATTTAAATGTATACATATATATGTCTGAAATATTATGTATAAGCAAGTATCATATACATAGACAATTGTTTATGAATAATCTGTTCTGTCAGTCTCATGCCGACCAGGATCTATGTGACTAACCTGTGGGTGACTACCTTATTACCTTTGCAAGTAATTTGTTTACATCCCAATAGTCAATGACCTCACCCATTCTGATTGGTCTTTTACACCTTTATAAGGACCCTGGCCGGCAGAGACTGACATCTCTGATGAAGCGCGTAAGATAGGAGCTCACCTGATATGTTGAAGCCTGCTCCAAAATAAACTCTTATCACTGACTACAGGACTCAGCTTCCTTTTTCCTCATTCTGTATACACCATATCTTTTGATAGATTTTCCTGGTGACAGGCTTTCGCGTCAGTATTAAGGTATCAATGACCTACTCGGAGGAACCACGCTTTGATAAAATCAAGCGTTCAATCTCCAAGCAGTCAGCCGCAGAGAAATTAGATTTGGATGGTTGAAAGGACCCTGAAGTAGAAGGTCCTGCCTCAGAGGCAGAGTCCATGGTGGAAAGGATGACATATCCACCAGATCTGCCTACTAAGTCCTGCGTGGCCACGCAGGTGCTATCAAAATTACTGATGCTCTCTCCTGTTTGATCTTGGCAATCAGACGAGGGAGCAGAGGAAACGGTGGAAAAACATAAGCCAGGTTGAAGGACCAAGGCGCTGCTAGAGCATCTATCAGCGCTGCCTTGGGATCCCTGGACCGGGATCCGTAACAAAGAAGCTTGGCATTCTGGCGAGACGCCATGAGATCCAGTTCTGGTTTGCCCCAACGTTGAATCAACTGTGCAAACACCTCCCGATGGAGCTTCTACTCCCCAGGATGAAAAGTCTGACGACTTAGAAAATTAGCCTTCCAGTTCTCTACTCCTGGGATATGGATAGCTGATAGATGGCAAGAGTGAATCTCTGCCCATTGAATTATCTTTGAAACCTCCAACATCACTAGGGAACTCCTTGTTCCCCCTTGATGGTTGATGTAAGCTACAGTCGTGATGTTGTCCGACTGAAATCTGATGAACCTCACTGCCGCTAGCTGAGGCCAAGCCTGAAGAGCATTGAATATCGCTCTTAGTTCCAGAATGTTTATTGGAAGGAGTGTGAGAAAGTAATAAGAATATTACCTTTTACAGCAAGCATGATACTAGTCGTTATTAAATCACTGTAATCAGGCTTACCTTAAATAAATCCGGTATTAACAGCATTTTCTAGCATATTCATTTCTCTAGAAAAATTTTAAACTGCACATACCTCATAGCAGGAGACCCTGCACGCCATTCCCCCAGCTGAAGTTACCTCTCTCTTCAGTTATGTGTGAGAACAGCAATGGATCTTAGTTACAACCTGCTAAGATCATCAAAGACCACAGGCAGACTCTTCTTCAACTTTCTGCCTGAGGCTAAAATAGTACAACTCCGGTACCATTTGAAAATAACAAACTTTTGATTGAAGATAAACTAAATAAAAACACCACATCTCTCTAGCTACTTCCTATCGTGTCGAGAGCTGCAAGAGAATGACTGGCAGTTAGGGGAGGAGCTATATAGACAGCTCTGCTGTGGGTGATCCTCTTGCAGCTTCCTGTTGGGAAGGAGAATATCCCACAAGTAATGGATGATCCGTGGACTGGATACACCTTACAAGAGAAAACACTTTATTTTGTGAATATTATGTCCCTTTAAAAGATGTTTAAACCAGGAAACCTTCTCCCTCTATCTGAGCAATCACAAGGTTAATCAATTATCCCCAGGTTTCTCCATCTTGCCAGGCACGCAGCTGTCTGTAGGTCAGGCACGCAGGAGTCAAGGTCTGCTCTTTAGTACTTGGCAGCTCTGTTGATCAGAGGTGCAGATCTTTATTCAGAGAATGTTTAGAAAAGGTCAGAGGATTCACACTGAACACAGGAGGGGAGTTGTGTCTATAACAAGGTGTGAAAATGAGCCCTGAGACATCACAGCCAATTGTACAGAGTCTGTGTTACCCGAACCAAAGATATTTTATCATGGTTTTGCTGTATTATAAAAGGGAATTCATGAAAGGGTTAACAGTAAAGACTACAGCCACAGTGCACTGACAACTAAGGTTGCCACCTCAGCCATGTTTTCCTGGACACATATGAGTTACACAT